>NC_085136.1:77005299-77111634 GCF_035046485.1 Aedes albopictus | reverse complement strand
TAGTAAAGTCTCTAAATGAGTTTTGAGATTTTAAGAGCTTCACGGATCTTAGTAGATTATGCAATACTATTATTTATGGTGAAAACACATAAAGTTATTCTTGTAGATTTGAAGGACTTCATTATAGAGCAGTTTGGACGACCCTAGATGTCCCAAAGATTTATAATTAGCTAGTAGACTTTAGATTGCTCCAGTAACTGCGGTTATTTACCCAGTCAACCAGTGATCGTATAAGATGTTGCATAAGATGTTAAAGTGGAGGCAATATGCGTACATTTTACATGCGCCTAAATGGAGGCATGTACAACATCTTATACGACTACTGGTTGTCTGGGTATGCAACGTTATTCAGTATAGCATATATGGATACTGTTACCAATGTAGACCTGAAGTGCTGAACTCCAAGATAGTTTGGCTGACCTGGAATATCCCTATAGTGTCTATAAATGACATTGTGGATGTCAAGAGCTTCATAGATCCCAGTAGGTTATGCAATGCTATTATTTGTGGCGAAAATACATAAAATTATTCTTGTAGATTTGAAGGACTTCACTATACAGTCGACTCTCCACATGTCGATGTTCTACATCTCGATATCTCTCCCTATCTCGATAGTTTGGTCGATCCCTTCAATCTGCATACATTTTACTGTTCTACATGTTGATATCTCCTTATCTCGATATCTCTCTATCTCGATGTGATCTCGTTCGTTTTTGTTCTAGATTTTCTCTCCATATGTCGATATGCCTGTTTTTACAGGTTGCTAGATCTCGTTTCTCATGCCGTTTTTTCTTTTTTAACCTGGGTTGGAACTGGATTGGCGGAAAATGTGTAAACAAACAACATCAAACAAACTTTAGTACCGTGAAATGGGGTAACTTTGATAGTTTTTCAGTGAATTTTCTCAATATTTTTACATGTAACAGTATTTCCCCGAGTTTTATATTTTTAAAACAAGTACTGGGGTATCAGTTATCAATTGCAATTAAAAGATTCAATAATCTGAAATATTTTGGATAACTTTTAGTTTTTCATATAACCGAAAATCAGATTTTCATTTTGGGGTAACTTTGATAATGCCCTAAAAACACATTAAATCTCAAAAAATAATCACAGATTGAAATCTTAGGAGTATGAACATGGTGAGAGAAAGGTTGTGGAATATATCAAATAGAATTTTTATATCAAAACATTGATTTTTTACTAAATTCTACATATAAAAATGAGTTTGAAAAGAGATCGTAGCAAGCTGTGGGGGCGTACGGACGTGTTTGCGCTGCATCTGACGTTTACATATCGGCTCTCGTTTTAGATTTTCTAACGGCCTTTTGAAAGACTAAGTTTGTGTCAAATTTAATTTCATTTTGATTCTATGAAATCGTATTCCAATCCAAAAAATACAGTGCCTGTTCGCGTGTGCAAAAGTGTGTTAGTGGTTCCTGGCTCCTGCATTAGTAGCACTGGTGTCGGTGCAATTGAAGTATAAACTACCGGAGTGGAGAAAATGCGGTCGTTTTGGGACATGTTTTGGGGTCTCTTACGTGAATCCTGAATTGTATGCTGAGCTGCTGATTTGGTGAGAAAGTTCCAACTTCTTTTCCCCCTCTTTCAAAAATAAATTAGATGAACAATCACTTTTGGCCTGTATCCAAGCCTGTATCTTACAGTAGATTTTCGTTTCCATTTTTTCTCGATCTTTTTACATTTTACATTTTTATCACATTCACTTCCGTTCTAAGCATATCTGTACCATGTTGTTTTTCTACGCATACTGTCCCACTGCTCTAACTTAAGTCACAACTTAAAATCAATGTCAGAAAGATGCTTGACGTTATCGTGGAATACTAATTTGTGATGGAAAATGAAAAAAAAATATTAAATTAACTTCAAATGGCTCTGTTACTGAGAAAAACACGGCAAAAATGCAAAACAACATGGGACAGATATGCTTAGAAGGGCAGTTCAGTGACAAGTAGACCACGTTCTCTAGGTTTTATTCAAGCCTAGATTCGTAATGTCGCGGGTGTGAAAGAAAAAAAAAAACAGTTTTTTTGAAGTGGCACTATTTGTTTTATTAACTTCCTGTTTTGTTTGAGGTAAATTGAGATATTTTTTTGTTTTTGGTCATGATGATGTGTGATGATGTCACCTATTAAACTGCGTCCTGTTTCAAAAATACCTTCACTAACAAGCATTCCTAAGACAGTTTAAGCTAGGCTAAACGTCGCGTTCAGTTCATTTCTGTGTGAAATGGACTAAAGACTTCTGCTTGCTAACGGAGTGGAGACGCGCGATAGGTTTTTTTAGCTTGTTTTTGCGTGGAAAAGGGCTCGACCCCTTAAACACTGCTAATATTCCCTGAAAATGACGCGAATGTGTGGACGATTTCAATGGGTTTTTTTTTCGCGTGTGCATCGTTCATCGTAAAAAAAACAGGAATCGGTCCGTTGATTGTAGCAATTTGTTTACCAAGACAAATTCCCTAAAAAATCTTCCCTTCCCATATCCACCAAACTCCTAGTGATTTATCGTAGTAACGCAGAGAATTCCTCAGTTATTGGCCTAAGCGAGATTCACGGCATCACTTCCTTCCCTATCCTCAATTGACCTGCATTCGGACGCGGCCGGCGCTGGTATTGCTTATTGAAAAGTATTGGGATTCCAGCATTTACACAATGAGGAGAAAGCTAGTCCCAAGCATCACCTGTTGGTTCTTTGTGTAAATGCAGTTGTCCTTGCAATAACAGAGGAGCAACCGCGGGCGGTCAATCATGCTCATGCTCATGCTCATGCTCAATTCTACATATAAAAATGAGTTTGTGGAGTATTGAGTGCAAAACACAATAAATTTAACTATAAAAAATAATTATCTTTGTAAAAACAAATGCTTAACGGTACATCAACATATGATTACATGCTATTCATGGTTAGTTTTCTTTTTATGAGTAGTTTTTAATATTTTATTAACAAATTTTGAACAACACATATTTATCTACATGAAATTACAAGGGCATTGCATACTTTTAGGCGTTTATCATTGTATGGAGATTAATATCCCAATTTACAAAATTGCTTCCATTTCGTAAAAACAGACTTCGTTGAGAGATTCAAGGCCAGATTTGGAATCTACTATGATAAATCTATCGAGAATAAGAGTCCATTCATTGAAAAAATAGTTTTAACGAAGTCGTATAGCAGATTGTTTGAAGAGGTTGATAAATGATAAAAATATCAACAACTTTTAATTTTTGTCCAAAAATTTGTACATAAACTAGATTTTAATGAAAATTGAAAAATGAAAGATGAACTTTTATATGTATAGAATTGATTTACGTTTACATTTTTCTTAACTGGTTGAAGGAATCATAGTTATAAGATAAATTACACAATGCCAGCCGCACTATCAAAGTTACCCCGTTTTACGGTACAAGCGAAATCGAAGTCGGGTTGGGGTTCAAACTGTGATCTCATCCAGTTCCAACCCAGGTTGGAACTGGATCAAAAAGAAAAACGACATTAGGTGCAAAACATTCTGGAAAGGCGAGATGACATCTGTTTGTTGACAGTTTTTCCTAGTTACGGACGATTATTCAATCTAGTGTGCATTAAGAATTGGTTCTTGAATTCGATCTCTCCCTATCTCGATGGTCCCTTCAATATCGAGATGTAGAGAGTCAACTGTAGTACAGTTTGAAACACCTCAGTGGCGTCTCGTCCATAGGTCCACTGCGTTCACTACACAGTTGATAAAAACTAAAATAAATCACTATAATGTCAACATTTTGCTACAAACGATATAAACTACTCATTCGATCCTTTTGATGTTCACAACTTCAAGTGAACAAACCACTATGAAATACTAGTGCGTATCCAATAGGAATCAAGTAAATTTTCCAACTTAATCTCACTATGCCACCACCCTGCCGCTGCCAGAGTGCTCCACGCCGAAGCATGCGAATCGTCCATGTGACAGCATCGCCAAAAATCTCTCGCCTCAGTTCACTTCCAGAAGTACACGGGAGCGCTGTATATGCATGCAAGAACTGTGTTTACTTGTGTTCGACTGTTCTGTGCTGCTTTGGCAATGTATTAGTAAAATTTTTGTGCACTTCTTCCAATGAACGTGGGCCTCATCGGTGGCGGAGGAAAGGAAAGATTGTTTGCTTACACCAAGCTTGCGCTCGCGGGGAAGCTGCTAAGTTTGGCAACGTCGCATTTGAGCTACTGTACACGCAGAACTCGATGTACACAGCGCAACGAGTAACTTTCACGCAGCGACCGAAAAGACAAAAGAATTTTCACGCAGATTTGTGTAACACCGGATCAACACAAAAAATGTGCTGATCCGGTGTTACACAAATCTGCGTGAAAATTCTTTTGTCTTTTTGCTCGCTGCGTGAAAGTTACTCGTGCGCTGCACCCTTAAATGAAACAACACAGCGCACGAGTAACTTTCACGCAGCGAGCAAAAAGACAAAAGAATTTTCACGCAGATTTGTGTAACACCGGATCAGCACATTTTTTGTGTTGATCCGGTGTTACACAAATCTGCGTGAAAATTCTTTTGTCTTTTCGGTCGCTGCGTGAAAGTTACTCGTTGCGCTGTGTACATCGAGTTCTGCGTGTGTGTTGTTTCATTTAAGGGTGTATGCTTCAGCAAGAGAGCGAGGCGAAAGAGCAAAGCGAGAGAACTTGTACCATTCAACGGAGGCCGCCCATCCACTCTTTTGGCATGCGTGCATGCCTTTGGGTGGACCAGAATGGGTGGCATTTTCATTCACTACTAGTTGCACGTCGCGTGCGGTTTCATTTTCTAGCAACATTCAAAGGAAAATGGAGCGCGATATCGTAGACAATCTACTCCCGCAATTCGTTTGCCAGGCGATCGAGTGAGGAAAAGCTTGTACCGCATCTCGAATCATCTAAGTAGAATACCCTCTTAGATTGAGTGTACTCAGATTTGTACTTTTAATTCCGCCCTCTAATGCTTACCATTGGAGCCCTTAAACAGATACACGCAGAACTCGATGTACACAGCGCAACGAGTAACTTTCACGCAGCGACCGAAAAGACAAAAGAATTTTCACGCAGATTTGTGTAACACCGGATCAACACAAAAAATGTGCTGATCCGGTGTTACACAAATCTGCGTGAAAATTCTTTTGTCTTTTTGCTCGCTGCGTGAAAGTTACTCGTGCGCTGTGTTGTTTCATTTAAGGGTGTACGCATGTTTCGACTAAACTGCCCCCACTCGCATAACAGTCCCATTTGCAAAAAGGAGGAATTGAGAAAACGGCATTTGAAGTTTGAAAACTTGTTTCCATATAAAACTTTGGAAAATCGCCAAAATTTGAAAACTATCATCTCGAAAATTTCACAGATTGCTTTGCACATGAATAAATAACTGTAAAAAATATAATAATTGCTACAAAGTTGTTCAGTTTTGTGTTTCGTGACACAAAAATCCATGATGGGACTGTTATGCGGGTACTTTTGATATGGGACGCTCATGACTTGGTATTTTTTTCACACATTGACATGAACATTCGTAATTTTTATTATTGTATTTGGAAGTACATCGAAAATGATGACTATTCATAACATTAACTCAAAATTGATGAAAAGTCAAATGGGACTGTTATGCGAGTGGGGGCAGTAAAGTCATAGCATAATCATGGGTTACTCACATGGGTCAATTTGATTTAAATTCTATTTGAATAGCAAAAAGAACAGACTGACTAGTAATAGTTACAGAGTGACCCATAATTGTGCAATGGGTGTTTCACTTCTTCAGTGTCAGTTATCCACTTCTGAGTGGATTTTCCGAAGTTCAAAAGTTATTCCGAAAAAATCCCTTAACAATTGGTGGGCAATGTCTACTCTCGCTTCCCAAATTTCGATAAAGTCCAGCTGACCAATGAGCTGAGAATGTTTTACACGAAAAAAGTCGCAGAGATAGCTAAGGTGCTTAGGACTAAGGTGGAAGACGTCTTCTCAGAAACGTATCTGCTTATTCCTCTGATAATAACACTTACGTCTACAACTGATGCCGTTGGAAGGAGCTTTTCCATCTCAAAAGAATAAGAACCTATCTTCAGTTACAATGAGCGAGCAAAGACTAAAGAGGCTTAAACTGATGGCGGTAGAAAACCCTGTTTTATGAATTGAAATAATAAGGCAGTTTTGTCGACGAAATCGTCGATATATCTATAGATTATTATATATATATATAAGTTATCGCATCAGTTTGCCCCAACTCCGAAGAAGCCATACTTAGCCAACTAGGAGACATCCAACAACAACAACAACAGTTAGCAACATCGTTAGCAACTTTGAACGAGCCACACAACGGACGATGAGCAAGATCAGCAGTTTCCACGGAATCCACACCTGTCTTCAACCTCACTGAAACCAGCATGTCAGCATCGCGCCACCGGACGACGCGATCCAATTACGCATATGATAAATTAGCCAGGGAACCATTCCTCTTCCTAGGCAGGCCTCTGTAAGCTTAAAATAATAAACGACAGTTAGTCTTTATCCATTAATCGACGAGTGCAGTTCTGTTTTGTTTTTTAAAAAACCCGATCCTAAAGCCGAACTCAAAGCTGGCGCAGTCTCGACTTGGGGGATAGCCACCCGTTGTGTTTCATAGTGAAATCGTAGTGTGAAAGCAGATAGGAAACATTGTGTTCATCTAGAAGCTGCAACAAGCGATCATCACCGGCAGAACCAACGTAGGAAGAGCGCCCCAAGGAACCAGAACGCTCGGTAGGCCCGACCAAATCATCTTACCCGCTCTTAGCGTCGCTGGCTGCATACCAGTCGACTCGAGGTAAGTGATCTTTTTTTTTTATCTATTCAGTGTTAGTTATAAGAAGTGAATAAAGTGTTAGTTATAAGAAGTGAATAAAGTGTATGATAACTAGGAATATGGAGGCTTTACAAAGGTTGGTTGATGAACTCACCAACCAAATGGAGGCTCAACGGCTCCAAATACAAAATTTGGAGGAAATTAGGCAGGCTTCGGCGGTCCGACCTGTCCCTTCAGTAGTGTCACCTACAAACTTCGATGCATTGTAACACGCCAGCCTGCGGGTTTCTCGGGTTTAAGTAAGGTGGCTTAAGCGCCACTCCTTTCGGAGACCACCTACAAGTTAATGGATTGCCCGGCCGTTGAGACCCCCAGGGAATGGGTCTAATTTACTCCCGATCAAAGATACGAAACGAGTCGGCTGACGTCAAACTTCGGGAGACAATTCAAGGTGAAAAGGAAACAAGGATTCAGTTTCGTGGAGACGAGGAAACGAGACGATAGCAAGACAGTAAGTTCGCTAAGTTCTCATCACTGGCTGACTTAACCAACCCTTGAACTATCCAGCAGAAAATTAGGGAGTAGTCTCGGTTGTTTCAGGGAACCGCCTCAGTAAAATAAATAACAGAAAAGAAATTAAATTACGAACGGAAATAACATGCTAAACCTTCATGTCACTTTATTGGTAACTATCTCCTATTTCAACAAGATAGTTTTATCCATGTGCACCGCCTGGATTTATTCCCACCATCAATACACTAGAACGCCATAGACATCAAACATTCATTTTACAATTTTATTCTCTCTCCATTCTCTCGCTCTTCGCTAGCCTAGGCCTACTCTTTGCTTTCCCTTCTATCTACCTATTCTGTCTTCGCTGTTGTCGTGTCGAGTACTCTACGTGCAAGAATTCATCCGGGATCGTGTGCGTGTGTGTGCGTGCGTGCTCAGTGTGGCTACCGGCGCTAAAGGCGGTACTACGGTGGGCCACGTGATTCGAAAAATTACGCTATCTACTTAGTAGGTTCGATAGCGGGAAAAAGAGCCATGCGCATGGGCTTATCTAGTATCATGCATGATTTTGTTACTCACGGTTTGTCTACTTCGTACGTACGGTTGGAGGGCTGCTTACGATCTACCCACGGCGGTCACTCATCGAGCATGAACTCGCCGCTGGGGATCGCGCGTCGAGGGGTGTCGAGATGGACGCTGCTGCAGAAAACCTCCGGTCTGTGTGTTGGACGACGGGGGCGGCCGACGCTGCGCCGCAGATGAACCTTTCGACGGTTGGCGCAATTTGGAATGAACGGGGTGCCTGCTACCTATGCCTAGGGCGCGATTGACGGACGCTGGCCCTCTTCCGGTTTCCGCACCTCCGGGAAAAACCTCGTAGCTGACGGTGGGGTCAGAAGCGATCTTAGCTTGGGGGTGTGACGTGTCGGTACTGCAGACGGCCACAGACCTAGTTGGGGAGCACGTGGTGTCATACGACGACCAAATTAACACACATAAAATACACGCAATTGCACACACGGTTTACCTGCACAAATCCAATTCAACGCACAATCTCCTTCTTTGCAACAATTTCGCACAAACTTAACAGCACTACTAGCTAAAGGGAAAGACTTAATTAGTTACAATGAAGACAAAGCATGTTCACAAGAAAGACCTTCAAATACACGTCACGGCGCGACACTTAAAAACGATCACTCCTGCCTCTTCCACTAGCCAGAACGAAGTGGTTGATCAAAGTCCTAGATGCCTCAGATAAGTCGCGAAATGCAATTACCACCATCAGGTCTGAAATATTTCCCGAGAGAATACCGCAGATTTTCGTTTCCACGCTCGCGAAATATTCAAGGTCAGGGGGAGGAGGGTGGTCTGCATCGAAAGTCTTTCGTCATACGACTCGTCTATCTCTCCGACCCAAGAGAGAGTCAACCCATTCGGCAAAGTTCAACATCCTTTGAATGCAACTTTAGGGGGGGTCAATGCACAGCGCCGAGCGCGCAATTTCGCAAAAAGTGTTAGCACTATGCCTTTTGGACTGCAGGTCACATGTGCGTGTTGGCTGTAGTGGGAACTCATTTAACTTGTCCGTCTTAAGAGGTACTACTCGTGAACTTGGAAGAATGTTCATGCGGAAAGGTTAATAATGTCTTTTAGACTGGTTCAATATTTAGTCTAATCTATGGGAATAATTTAATTGAAGATTACGAAAAACATTTAGAGAACAAAAACTACATATGTATACCCGTTACAGCATCTAGGATTCCTGATGCAATTAAAATGGTCGTACCGTATGCCGGCGACCCCAAATTACTAGCAACCTGGCTGAAATCAGTCGAAGATAAAATTAAATTTGCGGAAGCAACTTGCCCGTCACAGCAAGACATCGATCGTGCTATGCCCCTATGGACTAGCATTATACGAGACAAAATCGTTGATAAAGCTAACGAAGCTTTGGTGTCAAACCATACCCCGGTTGTGTGGGCTGATATACAAAGCACTTTGAGAGAATATTTTGGGGACAAGAGAGATCTCGGTACACTTGTCACCAAAATATCATACCTTCAACAAGGCTCGAGAAGCATTACCGATTTCTATAATGAATGCAGAGAACTTTTGGCGGATATAATAGCCAAGATTTCTCTCGACAACGACACGGCGGCGTGTGCTAAACCACTAGCGACAAGCTATGAATACATGGTAACCAACGCGTATATTGATGGTTTGAATGAACCCTACTCGACACTCACTAGAGTGTCTCGTTCGGCCTCATTGAATGAAGCGCATCAAAGCGCAATAGAGCAGTACAACGCGTCTCAACGAAAAAAGGATAAGTTCCCTAAACAACCAGTCACTTTTCAAAAACCAGCCTTAAATAAACCACAAAATAGCTGGCAAAATTCTAGACCACCATACAAACCCTTTCCTTCAGTTCAGCACACACCCTACGGCAATAGATTCCCATCATTTCCATCGCAAAACCCATCATTTAACAGATTCCAAGGTAATGCGTCTTCAAACAATGCAACTCCGCCACCTCAAGCGATTAAACCCGATCCATCGGGTCAAAATAGATACCCTTTTGGTCAGAACAGTTATAAGCAAGTAGTTCCTTACCAAAGGACAGCACTTACACAAGTAAATTCGCACGAAAGTTCGGAAGAAATTCCTACCGAACTCCCCTATGCCGAGGATCCTTACATCAACAACCCACAACAGCAAGAAATTTATCCACAGACGGAACAATGTGATGAGCTAAATTTTTGTACAGATCCGGATCAACAGAACCCGGAATGAAAAAATAATTTCCTTCCGTATCTAGAAATACCCAGAAGAGACGGCAGACCTCTGAGATTTCTAGTTGATACGGGGGCAAATAAAAATTACATTACCCCTGAGCTAATACCTTGTAGCCGCTGCTGGGCGATCCAGCATAAAACACGTGGCTTATGCGCCACTCCTCGAAAGGAGACCACGAGCCCAATTTTAAATTGCCCGGATGAGACTCCCAAAGGGCGAGTCCATTTATTTTCCTGGAAAGGATTTATGGATCGATCCAGCTGGCTACGATCTAAAACGGCCAAACGGGAAATCCCTATTACCACAACATAACAGCACAATCACGACGACACTCAGAGACGACGGTGAGAGATCTCACCTGAACCCCTACGATCTCACTAAAGAGAAGTTCTCATCATTGGCGAACTCTCCTCTCGCCACCAGATCCCTCACTGAGCTGGAAGACACTCATAAAATAACCCAATCAAACTCGACATGGAGGACGGGACACGAAACTACAGAGAAACGCGCAGTGATGTTCAACACATTTAAACAATCAAATTGCTAGGAAGGAAAACTCATAATAACATTTATTCACGGTACTAATGGGACGGATACGAATATATTGGCTTACACGTGTATATTGACTTATTACCTAGGATACATGTTCAATACAGGGTATATTTGATCGAATTCTGAATCATCATAGGTGTTGTGTTCGTTCTACTCTCTTCTACCTCCTAGCATGTGTGCGTTCCTTTAGCCACTCCCTATCTCCTATCTGTGCTCAGTGCTCTATGTTTGTGACGTCACTTTTATTGGAAGCTCGGCATCGTATTCGTCTGCGCTCCTGGTGACAAAGCTTTCCTGCAGTGGTGGCGAAAACGGCTCACGCACGCATTTTCACGGGGCCAAGACGTTGGTCCCCCAAGACGCTGTCGGAAGGAAATCCGATCTCCGAAAAGAGGTGTTGTTTTGGCTTTTCAGCACTTCATACTCAGTCTTTTGACTGGCAAAAAAGGTCCTCCGCGGCGCCCTCAGCGGACGCCGCACTTCTCGAAAAAAAAGGAAAGGTTGACTCACCGATCTGTTCTGCTTACGAAAGTTCGCAGTCGATGACCTGCAGGCCGGGTCGTTGACTCACCGGCGGCTTGGCTGATTGATGGCGGTCGTTGGTCGTTGATCGGCTCGTCACCGCGTGATCGCAATGGCAATTGGCGTGCCCTATGCAATGGCGGTTTCTGGCAATTGATGCTGCCCGGCTGGTTTGTTGACGAACCAGCTTGTGGACCTCGTCCACTTGAAGGTCCCCGGGCCTTCTCGGACCGATATGGTGGCGGATCCGTCCGCTTCCGGCTGTATGGCGGTTGCCGGGTACTTCTCGTCCGTTGGGGAGGAAGCGGTCGCGCTTGGGCGCGGCGAACTGCGGATTGAAGAGAAACTGGCGGGATACGAAACATAAGCACTGGCACAAGAGCACATTCAGAGCACAGATTCTTACCTCGGTATTTAGTTAACTAATCAACTATCAATCGCACACAATTCTCTACGCACACCTTATAGCCTACTGTAGAACGAACAATTATTTAATTATTTAGCTATATCGAACATCACTTTAAACAAACCTACTTCTGGCATACGAAAACTAAGCACAAACGCGGACACTTCCAATTCTTTGGACGATCACGGACGAAATGATCGAGTCTTTGAAGCCTCAGATAAGGGAAAGTGAATGATCTCGGACGTACCCGGAAGTACGTCATTTCCCGAAACCCTTCGTGTTACATCGTGACTACACCGCTATGCGGATAACTTGACCGATAGTCGTGCTGCTTTCCCTTTCCCACCTTATCCAGAAAACAAATGGCCTCGACCTCGGAAAGCGTTTGTTAATGGATGCCTTTTCATTTGCCTAAGCTAAGGGGTATGTACAAATTCAAATAATCAGAGATAGATCGCATTTCCTTACAATCTATCTTATTTCAAATATTTACAGACTTATTTTACAACAATATATACAAATTCTCCTGACCGCTACAACCTGCTAGTAGTATTGCAACTGGACCCCAGCAAAATATTAGGAACTTGAGCGGTACGCATCGTATTAATCAGTACACATATGTGAATCCATTTGTCAACTTTATAAAAGACCTACCTAAATTAAAATTCTTCTTGTTCCGATTCCATGATTTTTTTGACGGATTGATCGGATTTGAATCTCTTCGAACTATCGGTGCGGTAATTGACACAGCATCGAATACCCTTGCAATAAACAATACAACGATAACATTAAAAAAAAAGTTCCCAACTAAGGAACAACTCAACTTCCACGAAGGCGAGACCTTAGTGAAAGAATTTCCCGTTCGAATAAAGGATGGTGATTTCCTAATTGAACATGACATTATGATTGGTCCAGAAGTCATTATACCCTCAGGAGTATACAATGCTCATAATGGTATAGCCACCTTCCCGTTGATCAACCAGAGTAATAAACCAGCAGTAATGAGCATCGACAATGAGGCGATATTTACAGAACTCCTGAATTTTGAAGAGATTGCTCCTAGCCAATCTTCCAAAGATAAAATAAAGGTTAAATTAGACCTTACGAAAAACATTCGAACGGACCATCTAAACAAAGAAGAAGAAGAAAAACTCTTCAAAGTTTTAAAACAGGTTCCAGAGGTATTCTACACAAATGATGAAAAATTAACATTCACCAATGCTGTAAGACATACCATTCACACGAAGGACGAATTACCCGTCTATTCGAAAAACTATCGCTACCCCTTCTGTCATAGAGAAGAGGTCCAAAAACAAATCGTACAAATGTTGGACCAAGGAATAATTCGTCCATCGAACAGTCCCTGGTCCTCGCCAATATGGGTCGTACCCAAGAAGGCCGACGCTTCGGGTACAAGGAAGTGGCGACTTGTAATCGATTACCGGAAACTCAACCAAAAAACCACCGATGATCGATACCCTATCCCCAATATCACGGACATACTCGATAAGTTGGGGAGGTGTCAATACTTTTCAACCCTGGACCTTGCTTCAGGGTTCCATCAAATAGAGGTCCATGTAAAAGACATTCCAAAAACTGCGTTTAGTGTCGAAGGCGGACACTACGAGTTTGTCCGAATGCCTTTTGGACTGAAAAACGCACCTGTCACGTTCCAGCGGGTGATGGACAACGTTCTCCGAGAGCATATCGGGGTACGTTGCTTAGTGTATATGGATGATATCATCATCTATTCCACTAGTTTACAGGAACACTTGGTTAACCTCAAAAAGGTTATGGAGACACTTCGCAAATACAATTTCAAAATTCAAATTGATAAATGCGAATTTCTTCAGAAAGAGGTAGCCTTTCTCGGACACATTGTTACTCCCGAGGGAGTGAAACCTAATCCAGAGAAAATAAGTGCTATTAAAGGTTGGCCATTGCCCAACAACGAAACTGAGCTTAGAGGATTCCTGGGAGTAGTTGGTTATTACCGCAAGTTCATCAAAGACTTTGCACAGATAGCCAAACCCTTGACTCAGCCGTTACGAAAAGGAGAAAAGATTGAACATACGCATGAATTTGTTTCCGCGTTCAATCGGTTGAAAAGTATTCTAACTAGTAGCCATGTGCTACAATATCCAGACTTCTCCAAGCGATTCATTTTAACAACGGATGCTTCTAACTATGCGTTAGGTGCGGTTTTATCTCAGGGCCCCATTGGCCATGATAAGCCGATTGCATTCGCCTCGCGCACGCTCACAAAAACTGAGGAGAACTATTCGGCTATCGAAAAGGAGCTCCTTGCTATTGATTGGGCGTGTAAATATTTTCGACCATACTTGTTTGGCCGAAAGTTCACTCTTTTTACTGATCATAAGCCGCTCACTTACGCTCTAAATCTCAAGTCGCCAAATGATAGGTTGATCAAAATGAAATTGCGTTTAGAGGAGTTTGACTATGAAATCCAGTACAAACCGGGCAAACAGAATGTGGTAGCCGACGGATTGTCTAGGATTTCACACGAAATTAACATGAATGAAAGTGAATCATCATCATCATCATCGGATTCAGAGACGGTACATTCAGCTGAATCAGATAATGAAGACTTAATCCGCATGGTCGAAACACCGCTGAACTTTTTCAAAAACCAAATTCTTATTGAAAAGGGAGAAAAGGATGAGGAAAAATACGAAGAGATATTTCCAGGAATCTTCAGGCGGACAATGACGCGTGCTTTCTTCGGAGTCCCTATTGCAGTAAAAATCTTCCGCGAATACATGCACCCTACAAGAGTAAATTGTATTCTTTGCCCGGAGGAATGGTTGAACATCATGCAAGTGACCTACAAGAACCACTTCTCACGCGCTAAAAGTTTCAAAATAAAATTAACACAGTTAATTTTACAGGACGTCACCAAAGAAGAAGAACAAAATGACATCATTGAGGACACACACCAGCGTGCCCATAGAGGAGCAGTGGAGAACTACGAAGTCATTAAGAAGAAGTTTTACTTCCCTAAAATCAAGGACAAGGTACAACGCTTTATCAACCTCTGTGAGACGTGCCTTGAGAGTAAGTACGAAAGAAAACCTTACAAACTCAAATTTGCCGAAACCCCTTTACCAAGAAAACCTCTCGACATAGTCCATATTGATATCTTTATATCAAGCCCTAACATATTCCTTTCGGCAGTAGATAAACTTTCAAAATTTGCAATGTTAATACCCATAAAATCCAGGTCTATACCAGACGTAAAACGCGGCCTCGTTAAATTAATTTCAACATATGGAACTCCTTCCATGATAGTATGGGACAACGAAGCTGCGTTCAAGTCAATTGAAGTCCGAGGACTTCTCCAAAGGTTAAGAGTGCAGTTGTACTACACCCCATCGAACCACAGTGAGGTCAATGGAACGGTAGAACGATTCCACTCTACCCTTAACGAAATATTCATTTGCATTAAAAATAAATATGACGATCTCTCTAATAAAGAAATATATCGCATCGCGACTACTTTGTACAACTCTACGATTCATAGCGTTACTAAATTAAAACCAATTGAAATTTTCTATGGCATAAAAGAAGGAGAAGAGAGACCCTTAAACTTGGAAACCATACTAGAAAACCGCAATAGAATCTTCGACGAAATTATAGAAAAGCTACAAAAAAACCAACAACAAACATTAGAAAACAGAAACAAACACAGAGAAGATGATCCAAATTTCATTAGAAACGAACGAGTCTACAATAAAATTCAAGGTATCAAAAATAAAAGAAAAGCCAGGTATAAAAAAGTTGTAATTAAACATAATAGAAGGAAAACTTACGTGGATCACAGAGATATTAAATTGCATAAAACCAAATTGAAACGGAAGAGGAATCCCTTACATAATTAACCATATAGTCTCAAACCTCTATCTCACCTACTAACACCCTGCTATATTTGTTAATTTACAGACCGGAATAATCCCCTTACTGATATTGACGATCACCCTTACTCAAGCACAAAAACTAACCATTAGAAACCTGCACGACGAACCTTTATTGCTTGTAAAGGAAAGACATTGTAAAATTCAAACTGGAACAATTAAAATAATCCACCCGATAAATCTGTCTTCTATAGAAGAAACAGCGGAGATCCTGATTAAATCATCTTACCATAATAATGCCCAAACTACTAATCCACTAACAAATATTTTAAAGTATAAAGCGAAGAAATTATACAGCAACATATATCAACTGAAACCTCAACCACACCACCGATCAAGGAGGTGGAACACCGTTGGAACTGTGTGGAAATGGATCGCGGGAACCCCCGACGCATCTGATCTCCAAGCCATCAATACTACGATGAACGACTTGATTGACCAAAACAACCAACAGATCATAGTTAATCAAAATCTCAACACTCGGATTCAGCAACTTACTCACGCTATACAGGAAGTAACCAATCAGGCCAACCTAAACGACTTGCTAATGGACGACATCGAAACAATTACATCCATCGTAAACGTAGATATTCTCAATCAGCTGCTCGAGGACATTCAAGACGCAATTCTGCTCTCAAAAATGTCTATTACTTCAAACAAAATCCTATCTATTCGAGAAATTACAACGATAAGAGAACTTCTTCAAGACCAAGGAATTAACATTCACTTACCGGATGAAGCACTACAATATGTCACGCCAAAATTCGCAACGAGTCATGGAACATTATTATATTTTATGCATGTACCACTGTTAGAGGAGAACACCGCGGAAATCATCAGAATATACCCAATCATCAATAGTAATCAATCAATCATCCAATTCCCAGAATTCATAGTCAAAAGTGGTAACCGTATTTTTGTCACACAAAAACCGGAAGACTTCGTTCAAAAATCTTCATTCTTGACGGATCTCGGGGACGAATGTATCAAACCGTTAATAACCGGAGTGAAGCCTAAATGCAACGTTATATTCAATAACCAAACAATAATCAAACTAATTTCTGACAACACCATTTTGATATCCAATATAAGGAATCAAACATTAAAATCAACCTGCGGACCAGATAACCGAAGCCTAGAAGGAAATGTGATCATCAATTTTGAAAACTGCACAATACAACTCAACAACGAAACATTTAGAAACGAGGAATATATCGGCGAGCCCAATATCATGTATAACGCATTCTATAATCTCAAACCAAACTGGAAGCTACAGGAAGACATCGATTTAGGAAAAATTCATCACGACACAATACAAAACCGACGACACCTCGAGCATGTATACCTAGAACAAAACAATCTCAACTTTAAGTTTTGGAGCCTGTTTGGAGGATTTTCTTTTACCGGAATTACAGCAGTGATTATCATCATGCTAATCATAATCAGATACGGTGGAAAAGGACCGGGACGTTCCTCACTTAGGGAGGGAGAAGTTATCGCATCAGTTTGCCCCAACTCCGAAGAAGCCATACTTAGCCAACTAGGAGACATCCAACAACAACAACAACAGTTAGCAACATCGTTAGCAACTTTGAACGAGCCACACAACGGACGATGAGCAAGATCAGCAGTTTCCACGGAATCCACACCTGTCTTCAACCTCACTGAAACCAGCATGTCAGCATCGCGCCACCGGACGACGCGATCCAATTACGCATATGATAAATTAGCCAGGGAACCATTCCTCTTCCTAGGCAGGCCTCTGTAAGCTTAAAATAATAAACGACAGTTAGTCTTTATCCATTAATCGACGAGTGCAGTTCTGTTTTGTTTTTTAAAAAACCCGATCCTAAAGCCGAACTCAAAGCTTATATATATATATATATATATATATATATATATATATATATATATATATATATATATATATATATATATATATATATATATATATATATTATATATAATATTATATATATCTCTCTCTCTTCTTGGCGTAACGTCCTCATTGGGACAAAGCCTGCTTCTCAGCTTAGTGTTCTATGAGCACTTCCACAGTTATTAACTGAGAGCTTCCTCTGCCAATGACCATTTTGCATGCGTATATCGTGTGGCAGGCACGAAGATACTCTATGCCCAAGGAAGTCAAGGAAATTTCCTTTACGAAAAGATCCTGGACCGACCGGGAATCGAACCCGTCACCCTCAGCATGGTCATGCTGAATACCCGTGCGTTTACCGCCTCGGCTATATGGGCCCCAATATTATATATATAGATATATTCTATAGATTCGCTTGTCTAGCGGAGTTCAGGTTCCTGCTGTTTTCCATTCATACTACAGTTCCATGTGAAAACTTTTCAAGTGCACAGTCAGCTTTATGGGTCACGAGACGCCTCTGAAACACCTAGAACATCCCAGAATATAAAACACCAATTATTTCGTTTTTGCAAATTACATGGTGTTCGGGATGTTCTAGGTTATCAATGAAGTCCCAAATACAAATATATCTCCATTTTCTCTCATAGAAGATTCAATTTGCAACGACACATTCCACGCACTTCTACGCCAAGGGTGTGAAATTTCAAAGTGATTGTTTTGCCCCAAGCTTTTCAGCATATGAAAAAGGGTAGGTTCAATCTTAGGAAAATCATTTGTTTTTCTTAAAATTTGACTGGTAACCCGACTAGAAGATTCTAACAAAAATATAACATAATTATAACAAACCATGATATGTCTAACTCATTGTGATATAATCATGTTTAACATCATTGCACAATGGGTCCAGAGCCGTATTTACGAAGACAAAAATGTTTGTGCCTAAACCATAAGTTTTAGATACATGGTGTCTTTGGGAAACTTTCTTCTTATTTTTCGACCTTTTTTCTCATTATTGTGAAATTAGGGTGGTCCCTCTAGTTTCGCTGATCCAATCATCTGCTTTTTAATAGTTTTATGTACGTTCACAAAATGTTCTACAAAGTTGTAAAAGAACTTATTTAGAGCAAATTTGCCAAAGAAACCATTATTCTATCTCTTATGGTTCCTAACTTATAATTTTTTATCAGATTTATGTTAGGGTGATCCATGAATTTCAGTTTTCCTGAAATAACTTTTAATTCGTTCGTTTCTCGTAAATACTTTGTTCCGAGCACTTTTAGAACTATCAACGACGCATATTTTTTCCAAAGAGCTCAAAGTTCTAACTCTCATAGTTAAGAAGATATTGGCATTTTTCTTCGAAAAATCACTTTTTTTCAAAATGTCATATCTTAAAAAGGAGCAAATGGATTTTCAATCTCCCGGTTGCATTGGAAAGATCGTATTCTGTTCTATTTATGGTGAAAAAACTGTAGGTACCTTTTTTGTTTAAAGCTTTTTATTGAATTTTGAAAATACGATTTTTTTTCATGGAAAAGCAGTTGTAACTTTGAAAATCGTTGAGATACAAACTTGGCGTCTTCGACAAAATTGTGAGTTTTTGGCTGCTTTAAAAGTACCCAGAACAAAGTATTGCGAAAAAATCAACACATAAAATTATATTGAGTAAAAACAGATTTTCATATGAAAAATGACACATTTCAAGCAAATTTAACTCGTCTTTGTTAGATAGATCAAAGTAGCTTGGTAAATGGTCATCCATTTCATTGTAGAACCAATGTTTATTTATACTGTCGTCACCATTTAGGCACAATGTTGATAAGATATTGTAAATCATGTAACTTTGATAGGCTTTTTCGTTAACCTAAACATATACTAGTGATTGACATTTTCACTATCCATACATTGAAGTGATGAAATTGAAATTAAATTGATGGAAATCAGCTCAAAATCACATTTTAAGTTGAGTTAATTGACGAATTATGGATTATAAGCAAATTTAAATATTTTCGACATGGTTACTTCGATCTATCTAACAAAGACTAGTCGAGTTTGCTGAAATTGTTCCGCTTTCCATATGAAAATCTGTTTTTACTCAATATAATTTTATGTGTTGATTTTTTCGCAATACTTTGTTCTGGGCACTTTTATAGCAGCCAAAAATTCACAATTTTGTCGAAGACGTCAAGTTTGTATCTCATCGATTTTCAAAGTTACAACTGCTTTTCCTTGAAAAAAATCGTATTTTCAAAATTCAATAAAAAGCTTTAAACAAAAAAGGTACCTACAGTTTTTTCACCATAAATAGAACAGAGTACGGTCTTTCCAATGCAACCGGAAGATTGAAAATCCATTTGCTCCTTTTTGAGATATGACATTTTGAAAAAAAGTGATTTTTCGAAGAAAAATGCCAATATCTTTTTAACTATGAGAGTTAGAACTTTGTAGGGCCCATATAGCCGAGGCGGTAAACGCACGGGTATTCAGCATGACCATGCTGAGGGTGACGGGTTCGATTCCCGGTCGGTCCAGGATCTTTTCGTAAAGGAAATTTCCTTGACTTCCTTGGGCATAGAGTATCTTCGTGCCTGCCACACGATATACGCATGCAAAATGGTCATTGGCAGAGGAAGCTTTCAGTTAATAACTGTGGAAGTGCTCATAGAACACTAAGCTGAGAAGCAGGCTGTGTCCCAATGAGGACGTTACGCCAAGAAGAGAGAGAGAGAGAGTTAGAACTTTGAGCTCTTTGGAAAAAATATGCGTCGTTGATAGTTCTAAAAGTGCTCGGAACAAAGTATTTACGAGAAACGAACGAATTAAAAGTTATTTCAGGAAAACTGAACTTCATGGATCACCCTAACATGAATCTTTTAAAAAATTATAAGTTAGGAACCATAAGAGATATAATAATGGTTTCTTCGGCAAATTTGCTCTAAATAAGTTCTTTTACAACTTTGTAGAACATTTTGTGAACGTACATAAAACTATTAAAAAGCAGATGTTTGGATCAGCGAAACTAGAGGGACCACCCTAATTTCACAATAATGAGAAAAAAGGTCGAAAAATAAGAAGAAAGTTTCCCAAAAACACCATGTATCTAAAACTTATGGTTTAGGCACAAACATTTTTGTCTTCGTAAACACGGCTCTGGACCCAATGTGCATTGGTGTTTAAAAATATTATAACTCAATTGTATCATATTATGTTATAAATGTTGTTAAATAATTCATTGTGAAATAATTTAGTTCTGATTCTTTGACATTCAGAACATCATTTTTCATAATTGTATCAAAATATGATAGAAACTAGTTTTCTCGAAGCTAAAATTTATATCATATTGTGTTATAAATTTGTTCTAATTATAACAGAATAGGTTATTATTTTGATTAGACCAGTGTACTTTTTGTTACAGTTTTAGTTATTTTAACATCATCCTGCATCTAGTTTATAACAAAATAAGTTAGAGAAAAATTTCATATCATCATAACACACTGTGTTATAAACTTGATATATTTTTCTAGTCGGGAACGTATTTAAATAGCTAGGTGAAGTAATAGCATTTTATGTGAGAAAAATGAAATTTTTCATTGATAATTTTCAAATATGGCTGCTTGCATGTTAAAGTTTGAAAACATTATACCTACTTTTTGTTAAGGGCCTGTCCATAAACTACGTAGACTCAGAGGGGGGGACGGGGGGGTCTGGTCAAAGTCTACGGTCCATACAAATTTCGAAAATTTTGTATGGACGAAAGTCTACGAGGGGGAGGGGGGGGGGGTCTGAGATTGCCAAAATCGAGTCTACGTAGTTTATGGACAGCGCCTAATGTAGTATAAGATTGTATATTTTATACACCAAAAGGTAACTTTTCATACAAATGGGTTTTGACAAGTTTTAAGCACTTTTTTAAAATAGCCGCAATTTAATGGTGTCCCGTTACGAAAATAGCACATTTGTTGTAATGATGAATTTATTACGAACTTTAGAAAAATAATTTTCTGGATTCTCTTAGTACTCGTGGAGACCTTTCTTCCAACATATGGGTTACCTTGATCGACGCGTTATCTTAGGCGTTACAATGGGTACGTAGAGATGGTGTCCCGTTACGAAAATTTTAAAGACTTTCATAAGTGGAAAAATAAGTTTCGTTTGATCAAATATTTATCCCAAAAAACGTTACCATGATGAAATGATATTATTAGGTGTATATATTTTCATTATCCTTCTTGATGTAACGCCCCTACTGGAAGAAAGCCCGTTTCTCAGCTCACGAAAACTACGTAAACAAAGGGCAGGTATTTTGGTGGATCAGTATAACAAGTGATATTTTATGAAGTTTTGTGGTGACAACATACTCTTTGAATGCTATAACCTTTTTAACATGTACTATGAATTACTACAATGATGATAAAAAGGGTTATAGAAGCACACAACATTCAAAACTTGAAGATCCTGAAGTGATGGTTGGCATTCCTTCTTTACCCCATTAATCACCGTATAACTCACTTATATGACAACAAACATATTTTGAAGCTTATGTTCTTATTGCAAATTTAAAAAAATGTAAAATGCATCACGAAAATGGCGTTGCATTACTTTTTGTGACAACATAGATTAGTAACCATTGATTGAAAGTCTAGCGACCTCCCTCTTGTCATTTTGATTGACAACCTTTTTTTCTTCTCGAAATCCTTGTACCGTTACTGATTGTCGTTAGCCAAATATCAACGGAAAGCCCCCATAATCCCATCCCTTGTAAAAAAAAATTGTTCTCACTAACCTTGACCAAACGGCGAGTTTAACGGTTCCCCAAAACTAACATAGTATAAAGGAAAAATCCCCTAGAAATGTAAAATTTATTTCAAATGAAATTGGCTCCTTTATTCCCAAGGCGCATGAGCCTTCAAATAAAGGTTTAAAGAAACATGCGACATATGCTTGAAAAGACTGTTCTTCATATGTATCATTGAATCTTTTTCGCATAATGTAGAATGTGGAAAAATCGCGAAGATAGATACTCCGCACAACCATAGTTTTGAAGATACAATTAACCTTAGTCGGGGCCCGTGGCGCAGTGGTCCACACGTTCGCATCATAAGCGGATGGTCATGGGTTCGAACCCAGCCCCGGCACTTGCAATTTTTCGTCAGTTGCTCTTCCCCCCGAGAGCAGCTGGCACCTGACCCTCTTCGGAGCATATAGCTCTAACGAACCCGGAATTTGGATATCGGCGAACCGCAACTCATAATGGACGACCCCCAGTTGGACTGGAAAAGGAACAGCAGCCAACCACCAGCATCATCGTGCTCATCATTCTACCGTGGACAGGGTAGAAAAGTTGAAGCAGCACAAGGCACCAGTTCGATACAGTTGAATTAAAATAGAATACATGTAGGCGCTGTACAAAAGTGTAAGTGCAGCGTCCAATTGGAATCGCTCACGTAGTGCCCAAGTGGACAAAAGAGCTGTAAAATTAGGTTAAGTGATTAAGAATAAAAAAAAAACAATTAACCTTCACGTACCCGACCCCCGATAACTCATTTTCATTTCGTGAATTTTCCTCCGTTTTTTTTAAAGTCTCCTTTGATCGATCATAAATTGGTGCATTTTTATTACACTCAAGTGGCCATGTAGTATCCGGAACAATTCCGGATATATCTCGGATTGTACTGGGGTCAGGGGGTGGGGAAGGTTTTCTGATTTGCCAAATGACTGAAATTGATTATTTCGTGTGTGTAATTGTTTTTAGGGACCCCAGCAGATCCTGCTCCAGGTGCTACGGAGCGGCTATATCATACTTAAGTCATTTTTTCTATCCCATTCTTTCGAAATCATGAAGATTGATACGTCGCTCCGCATGTTTTGGTTGGAAACCAGAAATGTCCCCGATGACACCCCCGTGGAACCTGTGCTGTATGTTCCGGGGTGGCCATATTAGTTGATACATACTTCAGTCTATTGTTTCTGACTCAGTCATTCGAAACCATGAAGATTGATATGTCGCACGGCATGCTTAGGTTGAAAATCAGAAGTATCCCCAATGAGGCCCCGCGGAACTTGTCACGGGGATCCGGATTGGCCAACTTATTCAAATCTGGTTATAGCAGTTGCGTTTCACTGTTTGGCTGAAAATCGATGGTTCAAACACAACAACACACAAAATAATCACTTTTAGCCATTTTGACAACCCTCTGACCCCAGCGCAACCCGGAATATCGCCGGAATGGTTCCGGATATTGCATGGCCACTTGATTATAACTAGCACCAATTTATGATCAATTGAGGGCGATTTAAAAAAAACGGATGAAAATTGACGAAATGCCAGCATTTTAAAAATAAATAAGTTGTCGGTATCGGGTACGTAGGTTAAATAAACCTCGAAACAGGTTCCCCAGGGCCCATTCCGATGGCCACCATAGGGTCAGAGCGGGTTTGAAGGCCTATTTGTGTCCTGCCGGACAGCTACCATCTATCTGAAAAACATTGCCGAAGACACCAGCATTCTATCTAGCAAAACATTTGATCTACAACTAGATTGTCTTTAGCCGTAACGGGACACCATTTGCAAAACCCTGTTTTCACGCGAGCGTAACGCTGCGCTCCCAAAACTAAATCAAGAATATTTCCAAAACTATACATTTCTCAGTAAAACTCACTTCGGCAATCTTGTTCACATCAATCCGAAGAAGAAATGTCTAGAAGACTCTATTATTCAAAACTTCATAACAGAGCTGATACACGCATTTCAGTTTGAAAATTTTAAAAACAAGATTTCTGCGATGGTGTCCCGTTACGAAATGTAACATGTTATATCATGTAAATTGGAACCAAAACCCCATAAAACAAGTATTGCACCAGAAAGTACATCTAATATGCTTGTTATAAAACCGGTTAAACCATATGGTCATGAACACTATATTCGATTGCAGACGTCATTTGTTCACGAAAGTTAGTTCCTCGCGGTGTCCCGTTACGCTGGAATGTGTCAATACCTTTGCAGAAGACAGAATTCTGTTATAACGTATGGGTGAATTTATACAACCGCTTTTATGTTGGGGTCATACATGACCCCTCCGGCTACAAAGGGTTAATGAATTCCTTCTGTGAATTCTCTAGGAATGTTTTCTAAGACTCAACCGAGTGTTCACACTCTCTTTTAATATGCCTTGAGGGGCTCTTTCTGGGGTTCTTCCAGAAGTTCCAGAAGAATTCATGAACAGGCATTCCCAAGGTATCCCGGATTTTTTGGAGGAAGCATGATACGAATTCCGAGAGGAATCTCGGAACGAGAGATGAAATAAATTCCCAGAAAGAAGTATCAGAAAGAATTCCTGAAGGGATTTTGGAAAAAAAATCCCTAGAGAAATCCTTGAAGTAATTCTTGAAGAAACTTCAAAAAGAATCTCTGAATAAAGCTCTGAATGAGTTCCTGAAGGAACAAATTCCGTGAAGAATCTCGGAACTTTCGAGGAAATCCCAGCGGGAATCTCAAGAGATACCTCAGAAGGATTTCCTAGAGGAAACCTAGAAGTAAATCCTGAAGATATTCGAGATAAAACCCCTTTACGTAACTCCTGGAAGAATCCAGTAGGGAACTTCTAAAAGTGTCCTTAGTAAATGCCTCGAAGAATTTTATAAAGTGCTCACAGAAAAATCCTGGAAGATATTCCTGGCGAAACTGGGAAAGAAACTCCTAGAGAAATTGTAGGGAGAAGTCCTGGAGGAATCCCATAAAGAGTTCCTAGCGAAACCCCACCAGCAAGTCATAAAGTAGCACACTAATCACATTATTGTTATTGTTGACGAAATTCCTTCATCACCTTTCAAACGTGTTCACCACCAGTACAACCTTTGCTGCTTCGCATTTCAAGTGAAATTCTTTATCCCTCACAAATATTAAGGGACAGATTCTGAATAATGTATTACTCGAGGTGGAGAATTTGACTCAAGCCACAATTAAGGCTCACTAAACCGGAGAGGTCGGTGACCACTGAGGTCCCAGGTGCCCAAAATACGACATTCGGTGGCGGCGGCATTCATTAGTGCCAAGTCCAACGCCGCGCCGCCAAGGTAGTCATCAAAAAGCTCTCTAGCCTATCAGCCGTGTGATTTACTGCGCAATCTCCGGTAGGTAACTTTCCACCGTAATCGTCGTCCGTCCATCCGCACAGGAAGGAAATGAAAACGTAAAACTCTTCTACTAGATATACCTAGTAGTGTTGTAGCCTCGAGCAACAACAATAATGCCATCAAGGTTGATAACTGTTTCACTTTCGAGCTCGCGTCAGCCTGTCGGTCGACCAGCCGATGGACGGTTTGTTTCCCCCGGTCTCCACCCCGGCTTTGTCTTGTCGCTCAACCCCGTTGTTCGCCTGTCCATCGCCCCCTCAGTTTCACGAAATTAAAATGGAAAAATAGTCACGATTGATCATGTAATAGCGTACAGAAAAAAAAACGCGGCAACAGCACGCAATGGGTTGCCCTCCGCCTCCGCCACCGCAAGATAAATGACAACAAAAGAAGAAAATAGTCCATTGAAACAAACGGAATGGACTCCGAGGCGATATGGAATGGCGGATTATGGAAGAAGGGCAGTCGGAGAAACGGCGAGGAAAATCATATTTCATGCTGACCGTAGCTGAATGCTATGAAAAGTATCACTTTAAAATGCACAGTTACACGAGCTCACTACAGAGCGCACTATGGGGATTCAGGTGGCCAAAAATTAACCATAAAGTACCTTCGATTCTAAATTATTTTTAGTTTGGTGTTTTAAGTGAACTAGTCCAAAGACTAGTAAACCTGTTTCGAAAAATAAAATAAATAAAACCCTACAAATGTACGATAAAACAAAACACCTCAAATGGTCAACATACGACTTTTGATTACAACATTTGTTGCTTACACGGTTTGTGTTTTGTCTAGATTATCGAAACCTAATAAGGTTTCCCCTATTTTGGTTTTGATATAAGACGTACATTTCAATACCTTTATTAGAGAACAGTATGCACTGCAGTTATCCGTTGCCCAAAATGGCCTGAAAGTAGGCAATTAGTTTGTGCTTCATTTCATGAACCTGTCTTGGGCCTGAGCGTTACAAATTCCTAGTTAACGATCGGGAACATATTTAAAAGTTATAGTAATCGCAACAGTTTTTTTATTCGCCAAGAAAATCCACCAGGATTCTCTAGGACTTTCTTAGGGATCTATTAGAAGTTCCAGCTGAAATTGCTCCATGACTTAATTGTGAGATTCCTCCAGGATTTCGTTCACAAATTCTTTTATGAGTTTCTTTTGGGATACCTCAAGGATTATCTCTTTTCTATAAAAATGTATTTTAACGTAAAGCTAATTCTACACTTGGATTATCAATGGTATTTATTGGAATTCCACCAGAACTTCTTTGAAGTTTGCCCTAGGGGTTTCTTCTGGGATTTCTCCAAGAAATTCTCAGGGATTCCTCTAGACTGGACAATCTCATACGATTCCGCTTAATTATGTCTCAGAATTCCATGCGATGTTTTTGTTTGCAAGTGTCCAAAGGTACTGATCTCTAGAATTTCTCCAGGAATTTCTACTGGGATTCCCCAAGGAGTTCTTTCTGGAAATCATGGAATTCCTTCAGGAGTTTCATTCACGAACTGGTATTGCTTAAAGGATTCATTACAGGTTTTGCACAAAGCATCTTCTGAAAATTTCTTCAGGAGTTCGCTCTGAGATTCACCCAGATGTTCCATTTTAAATTCATCCTGGAGTATCTACGGGAACTTTTTCAAGAGCTCTACCAGAAATGGGTTTTACCAAAGAAAATCTTTTGAAATTTCTCCATGAGTCTCTTCTGACATTCACCCAGGCATTTCGTATTTTTCTTCAGAAGTTTATTCAGGAATTCTACGATTTACATACATACATACATACATACATACATACGCTAGGATTTCCTCCAGGAATGCCTGATGGAATTCTCTAGAAATCCAAGCTGGGATTGCTGAAGAAATACCTACAAGGATTCCTCCAGGAATTTATCCTTAAATTCCTGCAGGGAGTTCACCTAAAGTTCCTCCAGGAACTCCTCCTATGAATTGTCCAGGGATTTCTCCAAGACTTCCTACATAAATTCCTTCAGTGATTTTTCCAGGAATTTCCATATTTCTTTCAGTGATTTCTTCAAGGATACTTCCAGGCAATTAGATATTTTTCCAATGATTTCTGCAAGGATTCACCCAAAAATGCTTCTGGCATTACCACTAGAAATTCTTGTTGGGATTAACCTTCACAGTACCAGGTGCCAACATCAAAAGTTTAAAAATCTGTAACTTTGTCAAATTTCATCCGATTTTGATGAAAATTTTACAGAAAATCACAAATGAGTTGAATTTTAGACATATGCTATGGAACCATAAAAGTTCACCGTTGTTCCGGATTTAGGCCGGAAAAACCTGGGGTAACCTAGGTACCGAAACAGGGACTTTTTGAGAAAAACACTCGAAAACGTGTTGAAATTCGCAACAAATCAATTAATTTTAAATCTTTATTCATGCACACCTGTACATGCACGGTTCTGCGACAGTAGAACATGTTCCGGCCGCGTAGCAGGCCGGAACCGGTTCCGGTAGGGACCCAAAGGGGACACTTTCTGAATTTCACAGAACCACATCGTTCGACGGCTCAAAATTCATGATTTTTAATGTGGATCTCAATAAACATAGTGCCGATGTCCAACAAAGGATCTGGCCACTTCCGGATATTCCGGAACCGGTTCCGGTAGGGACCCAAAGCGGACACTTTCTGAATATCACAGATCCACATCGTTCGACGGCTTAAATTTCATGATTTTTTATCTAGAATCCAATAGCCATAGTGCCAATGATCAAAAAAAGTTTTGGCCACTTCCGGATATTCCGGAACCGGTTCCGGTAAGAACCAAAAGAGGACACTTTCTGAATGTCAAAGAACAACATCGTTCGACGGTTCAAAATTCATGATTTTTCACCTGGATGTCAATAGACATAATGCCGATGGCCAATAATTGATCTGGCCACTTCCTGGACATTCCGGAACCGGTTCCGGTAGGGACCCAAAGGGGACACTTTCTGAGTTTCACAGAACCACATCGTTCAACGGCTCAAAATTCATGATTTTTCATCTGGATGTCAATTGGCATAGTGCCGATGTTTGACAATGGTTCTGGCCACTTTCGGATACAGTATTGTTCCGATTTTATCACGCCCCTCTTCAAAAATGCTTTTAAATATTCTACAAAATCTATACACATTTTCAATATTTTTAACGTTGCAAATCGCGCCTACAACATTCACTTTAAAGAAGAGGGGAAAGACTTGCTCCCAAATGCAATAGCAAATGAATGAAAAATGAAGGACTGACGCGCGGAGGTCGTGATAAAATCGGAACATTACTGTATTCCGGAAACGGTTCCGGTAGGGACCCAAAGCGGACACTTTCTGAGTTTCATAGATCCACATCGTTCGACGGCTTAAATTTCATGATTTTTTATCTAGAATCCAATAGCCATAGTACCAATGATCGAAAAATGTTTTGGCCACTTCCGGGTGTTCCGGGACCGGTTCCGGTAGGGACCCAAAGAGAACACTTTCTGAATTTCAAAGAACCACATTGTTCGACGGTTCAAAATTCATGATTTTTCATGTGGATGTCAATAGACATAGTGCCGATGGCCAATAATTGATCTGGCCACTTCCGGATATTCCAGAACCGGTTCCGGTAGAGACCCAAAGGGGCCACTTTCTGAGTTTCACAGAGCCACATCGTTCGACGGCTCAAACTTCGTGATGTTTTATCTAGAAACCAATAGTCATTGCGCCAATGATCAAATATGGTTCGGACCACTTCCGCATATTCCGGAACCGGTTTCGGTACGGACCCAAAGGGGGCATTTTCTGTATTTCGCAAAACCACATCGTTCGACGGCTCAAAATTCATGATTATTCATCTTGATGTTAATAGGTATAGTGCCAATGGCGGACAATAGATCTGGGCACTTCAGAATATTCCGGGATTCCAATAAGAGCCCAAATAGAACACTATCAATAACCCCTCGTTCGTTTAATCAAAATTCATGATTTTTTTTATCAAGAAGCTGATAGTCGCAGAGCCAATGATATAGCAAAAAGTGCCCAAAATAATATCCTTTATTTGAAGAATCTTAAACCCTATAATGCGAATGTATTTTTGTTCACAATAAATATGACAAATCGTTCAATAATTCGGTAGTTCAACTGTATCGATTATGCTGAAACTGCACCAGGTACTGATAATCAAGAGTCTCGTAACCTCACTTTTTACCTGTGCTACGATTTAGAAATCAGTCATTGCGGTGAATTTATGATCAATAACAAAACGAAAATAATTGAAATCATTATTTTACATCAATCTAAACCTACTACAGCTCATTTATTCATAAAATTTAAAAATTAGTACTCGTAGAGCAGGTACATCTGAGGTTAGATAATCGCCACTGCTGATAATATTTTATATGTGTTTATGGCTTTAACCCATATCGGCCTGAGTCAGCGCAAACGAACTTATACTACTTTTTGTAAATACTCAACGAATTTGAATATATTTTCTACAGTTTACTCGTACATACATATTTCTAGTTTGTGAAAGTGAACAGAGAACGTCGGAATGGTCCCTGTGGCCGGATTTATTCTGGTGGGTCACTGGGCCAGATTCTTATAAAAATGGTTGTTGTTTTTTTTTTTTTTTTGATACACAGCGTATTTTCCATATACATTCGCAATTAAATTCACTCTATTTCCATTAAAATTTACTTCTCCACCATCTTACACTGATTATCAACAGTTTTAGACTGTTTAGAAGTTATTGGATATGGCCACCGAGTGCTCAATTTCCAGAATTGTGTCGTTTTTTGTGGATGGTCCCTTGAAATTATTATTTTTTTGTTATAACATTTCCTAGGGATTTTTTTTAGGAATTTTTATGCGTTCTACTAAGTTATTCTTTGTGATGAAATTTACCTCCTTCTGTTGTTTTTTCTTATTGAAATAACGCTCTCAGTGGAACAGAGCCTGCATCTCAATATGGAGAAATCCCAAAAAGATTTCCTGGTAGAGTCCTTTGATAAATCCCTGGAAACACATAAGAAATATTGGACAAATTCCTTGAGCGATACTAGAGCTCCTCCAGATATTATTGCTGTAATTCCCTATGTTATTATAGATGGGATTCCTACAAAAAAAGCATCCATTCCTGCAGATATTTAAAAAAAATTGTAATAAGTATAATCCAGATTTTTTTTTAAATTTTAGAATATAGCTTGATTAGTGAACCACTTGATAATTAAGTATTCTTGCGGAAATCATCATGACAAATTTCTGCAGGAATGCTGCTGGTATTTATTCAGGAATTTCTGGTGGAATGCACTTGGATGACCTAATGGAATTCTTTGGGAACAATCACAGGAATAATTGTACAATCACAGTACGGATTTGTATAGGAATATTTGGAGAAGCCTCTGGAGGAGCACTCTCATAAAGAATCTCCCATCAGGCATTTATGGAGACACGTCAAGTGGATTTTTTAAAGATTTTTCTATGGATTCCTTCAAGAGATCTCCTTGGCATTTCTTCACGGATTTCTATAAGAATGCCTTCAGTATTTCTTCTAGGGAAGTCCCCTCTGTGATTTTTACAGACATTTTCCAAAAAATGTCAACACCAATTCCGCTTGGAAAATCGCAAGAATGTCTGCCTTCTTCATAAAAATCCTCATATGATACCTGCAGAGATTTCCCCAAAAATTCCTCCAGGAGTTCCTCTCTTAGAGTTTATCTCTTAAAATTCTGGCTGGAATTCATGTTATATTTTATATGGGGTTCATGCAGCAGTCTCTACTGTAACTATGAATTCCAATAGAAATTCAGGCTGAGATTTTTTATAGGGATTTTTTCAGAATTTCTCTAAAGCTCCTTCTATGAATATCTCTACGTATTCTTGCTGGAAATCCCCTTCAGATTCGTTTGAGTTTGGTTTAGTTTCTGGAATATTCGGAAGGGGTCAAATCAATTATTGGCCATCGTGCTATGCTATGCCTATTGATACTCAGATGAGAAATCATGTATTTTGAACCGTTGAATGATGAGGTTACGTAAAATCTGAAAGTGTTCCTTTTGGATCCCTACTGGCACAGGTTCTGGAACATCCGGTAGTGGCCAAAACCATGTTTGATCATTGGCTCTACGACTATTAGCTACTAGATCAAAAATCATGAATTTTGACAACATCAAACTAGAGGCTTACGTGAAATTCTGATAGTTTCCTCTTTAGGTCCCTACCGAAACCGTTTCTGGAATATCCGGAAGTGGCCAGATCCATTGTCCGCAGTCAGCACTATGCATATTGATATCCAGATGAAAAATTATGAACTTTGAGTCGAACAATGTGGTTCTGTGAAATACAGAAAGTGTAGATTTTGGGTCCCTACCGGCACCGGTTCCGGGATATCTGGAAGTGACCAGAACCAAGACTATTGGCTTCTAGATAAAAAAAAAATCATGAAATTTGAGCCGTCGAACGATGTGGTTCTGTGAAATTCAGAAAGTGTCCCCTTTGGGTCCCTACCGAAACCGGTTCCGAAATATCCGGAAGTGGCCAGAACCATTGTCAAACATCAGCACTATGCCTATTGACATCCAGATGAAAAATCATGAATTTTGAACCGTCGAACGATGTTGTTCTTTGACATTCAGAAAGTGTCCTCTTTTGGTTCTTACCGGAACCGGTTCCGGAATATCCGGAAGTGGCCAAAACTTTTTTGATCATTGACACTATGGCTATTGGATTCTAGATAAAAAATCATGAAATTTAAGCCGTCGAACGATGTGGATCTGTGAAATTCAGAAAGTGTCCGCTTTGGGTCCCTACCGGAACCGGTTCCGGAATATCCGGAAGTGGCCAGATCCTTTGTTGGACATCGGCACTATGTTTATTGAGATCCACATGAAAAATCATGAATTTCGAGCCGTCGAACGATGTGGTTCTGTGAAATTCAGAAAGTGTCCCCTTTGGGTCCCTACCGGAACCGGTTCCGGCCTGCTACGCGGCCGGAACATGTTCTACTGTCGCAGAACCGTGCATGTACAGGTGTGCATGAATAAAGATTTAAAATTAATTGATTTGTTGCGAATTTCAACACGTTTTCGAGTGTTTTTCTCTAAAAGTCCCTGTTTCGGTACCTAGGGTACCCCAGGTTTTTCCGGCCTAAATCCGGAACAACGGTGAACTTTTATGGTTCCATAGCATATGTCTAAAATTCAACTCATTTGTGATTTTCTGTAAAAATTTCATCAAAATCGGAAGAAATTTGACAAAGTTACAGATTTTTAAACTTTTGATGTTGGCACCTGGTACTGTGAACAACAATTTCTGCTGTAATTTATTCATGATTTTTTCCAGGGAACTAGTACTTCTGTTGAGAATTCTCTTTAGACTACTTTAGGAACTACTCTGCCGTAATTCTGCCAGAGTGACGTTGGCGCCACTCATGGAGGACTTTCGCGGATTAATTTTCAGACAGAAAGGAAGTAATAATTGATAGAATACAAAGCTCAATTCCTAGAAGAATCCTTGATGAAATCTGAGCAGGAATCGTTGCAGAAATTCCTGGAAGAACTTCAAATCTCAGGAAGAAATCCTACAAGAATTTTCGGAGGAACTCTAGTATGCATCCCTAGGGGAATTCCAAAAGGTGTTCCAAGAGGAATAGCTTGAGGATTTTATCAGAAATCATCTTGGACTTCCTCCAGGCATGCCTGATGAGGATATGATAGAAACTTCAGCTGAAATTTCTCCATGCATTTCTCCTAGGAATCCTCCGGTGATTCCTATAGGGATTTCTTCAAGGAATTCCTCTCCCAATACTTTCAGAAATTCTTTGTGAAACTTCTTCATGTACTCCTGGCAGATTTTTTCGAAGCATTTTTGCTGAGATTTCCCAAGCATTCCGAGATAGTATCTCTGCAGTTATTACTCTTAGGAGTCATCCATGAATTACGGAGGATTTCCAGCAGAAATTACTTGAAGAAACCCAGCAAGATTTCTTGGAGGATTCCCATCACGAATGCATGGAGAAATCCCAGCAACAATCCAGGAGTAATTTCTATAGAAATTCTAAAAATAATCTGAAGAGAATTTCCAATAAGAATCCGAAGAGAAATTCCTAGAAGAATCTGGATTTCTGGAGGAATCTCTGGACAAAAAGGAATGAATAGGAATCCCAGCATGAATTTCTAGAGATAAACCCAGAGAAATATATGGATAAATTTCATGATGAATTCTTGGTAAAATCTCTGGTAGAACCACATGAGGAACTTGTGGAAAAAAATCCGTGTAGAATACACAGAATGAACTTCTGCTGGAATTCCAGTGGCCATTCCAAGAGGATTACATCCTTGAGGAATTTCTCAATGAACTCTTGGAGAAATCCACGGAGAAGTACTAAGAAGAACTCTTGGAGAAATTCCTTGGCAAATCCCTGATGGGCAATTCATACTGAGATTGTTCCAGAGGTTACTCCAAGCATTCCTGTAAAAATACGTCTTGTGAATTCTCCAAGGATTGCCATATAAATTAATCTTAATGCGAAATATAATCGAAAACACGCTGTTCTTCTGGGAATTTTTCAGGACTTTCTTCTTCAGAAGTTCTTGCAGGAGTTCCTTCTTGGGGTTCATACTGCAAATCTTCCAGGAGTTCCTTGTAATAATCCTCCAAAACTTCGTTTTAGTAATCTTTTCTGAGTTCTTCCTAACGGAGGATTCCTAACTCCTTGACATTTTTGGTGTAATCTTAGAATAATTTCTTGTTGGAAACCGTAAAGAAACTTCTGAAGTAGTCCCTGAAAAAATCCCCAGAAGGAATATGGAGAGGAATCCGCAGAAGGCATTCGTGGATGATTCCTTAGAAGGAATTGCTGAAGTAATCCACATCAAGACTTCGGAGAAATTCCCAGAAGGAATTCATAATGCAATCTCTTGAAGAACTGGGGGAATCTCTAAGGGCTGTCCATTTATTACGTAAGGCAATCCCCACGTTTTTTCACGTGGGGTCTCGTAACCTCATTTTTTACCTGTCCTACGACGTTCCTAAAACCAGATAAAGCAAAGAATTTATTGAATATTTTAATACCGTCGTTGGGGGTGAGAATGGGTCAAAAAAGGATACTCAAAGATAGTTTGTTAAATAACAAATGCAATTGAAGTCGGAATAACTTTTTATTTGGTATGTATACTCTTCTAAGTGGTATTGATAGTTTAGCAAGAAATTATTACATTATATGAATTGCTTACTAAACTACAAATGATTGAAAATTGACCCAATCTCACCCCTTAGAGGGGGTGAGAATGGGTCAAAGTATTCGAAATCGCCTATCTATGAATATAAGTTAATTTTATTGATCATTTCTAGTAACCCTACTTAAAAAACAATATAATCATGACTAAAAAAAACTTTTGTAATTTTAAAAGATGATTAATCCTCCTAAAAGGGCTAATACAATCGAAAAAAAATGTTGAAATTTGATACAATAACGTTTGTATGCTGTATCGCCATTTTTAGCCACCATAGTCATCCTCATTTAAAGTTTCAACCTCCATGAGAGGAGGGGGATTACAATGAGGGAGGGACGCATTGAAAGATTGCATGAGAAATGTTTAACCAAACCAAACTTCGACGTTCATTCACTTTCCGACATTGTACTATGTTACCGGTTTAATAGCCCCAGTATTTTCTAAATCCCACTACTGTCTGGTAGTTTCAGGATATTTCCTTAAAATTTCAAAAATGAGTGGAGAAGAAGAACGTTTTTAAGTCTATTTTGTGAGATTACGATATTGCAGTACACTAAACGTTAGATGATGATTAGAGGAGCTGTCCATGTTTATTATTATAAATTATTTTAGGCACTAAACGTATGAACACACTCGCTTGACACTTCTTCGACATATTTTCGTAAAAAGCGTACTTTTATGAAGATACGGTAAACATGGCACCACTCTTACATCAGATGGGGACTGGATAACAAGTTCAATTTTTAGTTAAGGTTATGTGCACACGATAATTTGCTTGACCCAATCTCACCCCCATTTTTAATATTTAGACATAGGGTCGAAAATATTGAATTTTTATATAAAAAGTTCATTGACAGCCCACTTTTTTCGTTGCATCAACCAGGTAATACCTACAGCTAACTACTTATAAGAAAATTTATGGTTAGGTGCTTGTGTGAAACATTGTGAAGGAGAATTTTTTTCAGAGTGATTTACTAGTAGTTTCATCATATAAGTTTAGCCACAATTTGTACAAAAAACGATTATTGCTAAACATCTTTTTCTGCATCATGATGTGTAAAAACATCTCCTCTTTAAAATAATATAAAGTTTTCAATATAAATTAGCCATAGTTGATGAGCTATTTCAAATTTTATGTTTCTCCGTTTTGACCCAATCTCACCCCCCAGACCCATTGTCACCCCCATCGACGGTATTGAAAATGGGTAACAACAGCTGTTCTTGTCATTTTCTACTACATAATTACAAGCAATTTTTTAGAGCTTGCTTAGAGCTTTATTGACCGCCCGTAGTTGCTACTCCAGTATCGCCAGACCACAACGAACCAACGAGATAGCTACTTGGAACCAACAGGCATCTTCAGTGTGTGAGTATTGATGATCTTCTATTTTCAGGCGACAATAACGCTTACTGCGGCATGTTGCAGGTCAATGTGGGAACGGAGATGGAAATGATGATTGCATTCGCTTGTTGCCAACACGCCGTTGAGTCCTCTGCGCCTGCACAAGACCATGCGGATGTCGGAGTGTTGGTGGCAAATGTTTATTTTTTGGCATAGGGGTTCACGCATTGGTGCGTAAACGCCAGACGTAATGCGATAGATTGAGTGAAATTTACTGTGAAGCGACACAGTTCGCTTGGTTGCATAACTTGTAGGCGTTATATAATAGATTTACACTTTGCTGTGAATGTTGGAAGGAATGGAAATTGATTTCTTGTCAATTTCTTTTCTAGTTCTAGCGATGGCTATGAACATACGTTTATAGTTGAGATATAAAGTGTTAGATAAAAATATAAAGACAGATAGATACAATGTAGGAGGAAAGGGACGAGCGAGGGATTGAAACCAGGACCTTCTGCATATGAACCAGAAGCGGTAGCCACCATGGCAGTCACTAGACCACCAAGCTCATCCAAGCTATTTTGTTCAGAAAAATAAATAATCTTCACTTGTTGAAGAGATAATGTTGAAGTTGGTGAGTCGCCACTGCGGATTATTATGGATTTCTTCGAATTAACATGACTACTTATGATTACCTGGTTTGGTTACTTAGAAAAATCCAGAGTTAAAAGTTGATCATTGTTTACTTGTCACCAAAAAAAGCTTGCTGGAAATCCCTTGCCTGAAGTAATCGAGGAAAGAAGTTCCTGGAGTTATCCCAGATGGAATTCCTAGAGGAATCCTTAGAATCAGTTTTAGGATAATCGATTCTGGCCTGGAACAAAGTGAGTTAGTGAGTTTAGTTGCAACACTGATTCCCTAACATTATAGATTTTCAATCCATCAAGCGTTAAATCAAAGACTATGTTTTCGAGTTGCACGAAGTTTTCCACAAAGGAATTCCTAAAAAAAACGGGAATTTTCCGAAGAAATTCTTGGAGAATCTCTGCTGAAATGACTTGAAAAATTCTTGCATGAATTCCAGAATAATTCCTAGCAAAAATTTCTAGAAGAATTTGCAGGAATTCTGGAAGAAATCATAAGCGAAATTCATGAAGCGAATTCATGAAGAGGAACCCCCAGGAAATCCAACCACAGAGGAAGAATAGGGAAATTTATTGAGGAATCATGGAGAAACCGCCCGAGTAATTCCTGGATAAAATATTTGAGTTATTTCTGACGAAATGACTGAAAGCATCCATAGAGATTTTACAAGTTCCTGGATCCCCGGCAATTCCAGCTGGAAATTCTGAAGGTATTCCTCGAAGAATCCTTAAGAAAATCTCTAGATAGATTCCTGGTTAAGTCCAGGATACCTCCCTAGAGGAGTTCCTGTAGAAATTCCTGGAAAAAGTACTGAAGGAATCCCAACAAAAAATTCTGAAGGTATCATAAAAAGAATGCTCGGAAAAAATCGAAGGGAAATATCTGAAATAATCCTTATAGAAATCTTTGGAAGTATTCCTGGTGGAATTCTTGGTGGAACGCCAGCAAGAATGAAATTCTTGGAAGAATCGAAGCAAGAATGAATTTGCGGATGAATCCCACCAGAAATTCCTGAGGGGTTCCAATAGAAATTTTTGGAAAGCTCCCAAAAGGAATTTATGGTAGAATCTCCGAAAAAAAAAACAGGAGAAATCCCTGGGGAATGTTCTTAGAAATCCCTGAGAGACTCCCGGCAGCAAATCCAGAAGCAATCCGAAAAGGTAATCGACACATAAAAGTCCGGGAGTAGGTATTCCTGAAGGCATCTCTGGATAAAAAAAAGAAATATTTTCCACATTGGGATGAGATTCACTTAAAGAATTGGGTTCTTTAGGAGTATCCGGATTATTTCATAATCGGATTCTCCCCCCAAAAATTAGTCGAAATCCAAAATTTCATAATTTTTGGAGTCCGGGAACTAGTTTTTAAAATGCATTTTAAGTTTGTATGGGGAAATTTTTTTTGTTCGGGTCAAACTGTCATTTTATCGATTGCACTGTCATTCTATCCACGAAAATTAAAATTGTTTTGTAAACCCTCTAATACCCATATTTTTGATTTTGTGTTCTAAGGGTAACTACCCAAGTGACATTTTAATAACCAATTAGTCTTGTAGAAGTTTTGAAAACCGTCATATTTTTTTTATTATTTTGGTTTTATGGTGGTTCTAAGAACCTCTAGTCGTCAATTTGCCTAAAAAATGCGACTTGTTAAGAAGAATGTTTTTTGAAATTTGAAACGATACTGGTTTGAAAGGTTGGAAAGGACTAGGCGCTAAGGGAGCAGAAATGGGTAAGCTTGCAACAATATTTGGATGCTAACTATTTTTGGCCACCTGCTTGTATGAAATTGACTCATAGTGCCGAGAGGGAGGAGGGCTGCTACCACAGCGGCAACTCTACCCACAAGCAACAATAACCGAACGAACAAAGTAGAGTCGATTGCGAAAAACTGAACGAAAGCGGCGACGACACGATGCGATGGATGGAAGAAGCTTTAAATCCAACTCCGCTGCCGCCGACAGCAGCTGTTGCTCGCGAATCGGAAGAAAGAACGAAAAACTATGTCAAATTCTTAATCCCATTAAAGCGTTACAAATGTCATGTCGGGCACACGGCTTCCGGCATTCCCACCGTAGAGAACCGGACTACCATCGTATAAAATAGATGGTGATGCACTTGACTGGTCATGGATGATGACTGATGAGTCATGTGCTCTGTTGCAAAATCTTTTCAGAGTTGTTGAAAATTGTGTGCAATCTACTAGTACCTATGTACAGTCTTCTTTGTCCGACTCGCCGATGTCGCAGTGAGTCACCCGCGCCATAGTTCGTTGCCGTGCAGCAGTGTTTCACAACGGGCCCACCACGACCAGTGAGAGGGGGCGGTCCAACTCCCAACCGCGCACATCTGTCTGAAGGCTTCTCCTTGACATTTGTACTGCTGCGTACATATATTCGTGAGGAGTTTGCATGGGTGCGTGCGGCATACGAAAGTGCAGATAGAGAGATATGTGGATGAAGCGGTAACCTTTGGGGTCTTCTTCGTTCCGGCGGTGCATGTGCGCTGTCTTATGCCGCGCCGCTGAAGGAACAACGACTGGTTCAAGGGGTTTGGGGAGACGCTTACAGACGGTTGCATGTCAGTTGGCTGAACAAATGCGGGTCAAAAGATTTCGTTGATTGAATAAGCTTGTTGTTAGAAGGTAGGGTACTCACAAAAGCAACAGCTGTGTGCCAGCAATGCAATGGCGGTAGTACTTACGGGGAGTGTGCGTGTTGTGGGGCAGAGGGTTGAGTTTTACAAATGTGCCACCAAAAGATCGTTCATAAGATTTCGGAGGTTTCCGATGTGTGTTGGTAGAGTTATGTTAAGTGCCCATGCTCTTGCCATCGAGCTGTTGGCGTGATGGCTCAAATTGAGTTAACAAGGTTTAGTGAGAATTGGTTGAGTAAACAGTAGTTTAACTTGTTGCAACGATTGTTACCGACAAATTTTCCACAGATAAAAAGAGGCAATACTTCTAACATTTCCATCGACCGCGGTTACAGCAATCTTTTCAACTTTGAATTTTCACAATTATCACAAGTACCTTATTCTGATTATATCAAACTAACATTTCCATAAACTTAGTATACTCTTAGTATCTCAAGTGCACCGTTGAGATGTTAGCTGATGCCTTAAATCAATTGAAAACCAAAAAAATAATAACATATTCACAGTTACAAAAATCTACTAAAGTTGTTTTTCAAATTTAAAGAATTAATGTTTTTCGAGTAATCTCTTAACCCGGGAGCGGTCGCGTCGTGTACTGAGTACACGCACCATGAAAAATGCACGCTTGTGATACACAGCGTGAGCGCGGCGTCGCTGCAGGTAGTCAAAGACGCGACTGCTCGAGGGTTAATATAAGATATAGAATAACAACTTTCCGCTTCATTAGGTTATCTTATATGTGGAAGAGGCATTTCAATCCTGAGCACCCATGATGGTGCAGAGGGCCGAATTGAAAGATCTCCATCCTGAGCGATTGCCCGTCATAGTTTCGACCTAAGGCCAGGTCAAATTTCTATCGACTTCCTTGATTTCCTTGTTGAGGCTGCCACGCCATAAACCTCTGGGCCAGCCTCTGCTGCGATGCCCTGTTGGATTCCAATCTAACACTTGCATGCAGATTTCGTTTCCGCCCCTGCGTAGAGTGTGGTCGACCTACCTCGACTTCTGCTCTCGAATTTCTGTCATTATCGGCTTTTGATGACATCGACGATGGAGCTCCACGTTGGAGATCCAATTGTGAGGCCACCATACGCGAATTATATACCTCAGGCATCTATTGGTAACCTGCAGCCGTTGAGTGTTCTCCACTGATACAGACCCAGATTCACTGGCCTACAGCAGCACATCGATCGAGTTGATCGGATTTTGGCGTTGATGTTTTGGGTACCTTTACTAAGACGCCTTGCATCCAGAATAATTGCTACAGCATTTTTGCAGATACTACGGTATCCGATTTGAGCATCTCAGCTGATGTACGATAGACCCCCGGGGGCTCTGTTCGATTTCATGCTACTGATGGCTGTTTCTATCTCCTGCACTGTTAGAGCTTCGGTGTTGATACGGGTCATGTGTCGAACCCTTGGCGGATCATGCTGAGACGTTGATGGCGTGACCGACACTTGAAAAGGGTTTTCAAAGTGCTCGAACCATCGTTTCAACTGAACTGGTCTGCCGGGTCGGTCAATAACTGTTTACTATAACTATTTTAGTTTTCATATTAGTCCCACTAAGGCGACGTGAAACTTCTTAGAGGAGACGGATTTTCTCCTTCGTTGGCTAGGAAGTCCGCCCCGCTCTTTTGTCCCGTCTACATGAACATGAATAGCGCTTACGGGCTACGACTTTGGCTCTTCATGTTTTCGCTCGATCTATCGCGACTTTGGCGTTCCTTCGCTCCTCTATCTTCCTCCAGGTATCATCTGTGATCCACTGCTTTCTCAGGGTGCGTAGCTCACCCAAAATATTCTCGCCGGAGGCGATAAAGGCGCTCTTGATGGCGCTCCATTGTACTTCTACGTTTCCACATTCCGGTATATGTGCTGCTCTATCAGGCATCAGAAGGCTGGGTGGAGCGGACCTGGTGTGATGGTTAGAACACTTGACCATCACGCCGAGGACCTGGGATCGAATCCCACTCCCGACAAACTCGCAAAAAAAATGTGAGTTCTTCCTTCGGAAGGGAAGTAAAGCGTGGGTCCCGAGATGAAACTAGCCTAGGGCTAAAAATCTCGTTAATACAGATAAAAAAAAAAACAGAAGGCCGGCTCCAGAGGCACGTTATCCTCCATTTGGGACATTTGTGCCATCGCCATAATAATAGCCTATTTTATCATCTACCTGAGGGAAAAGGAAGAAAATAAGGATAAGGATGGGGATAAGGACAGGTAGGAAAACAGGAAAAAAAATACCCTGGAAGAGGGAACTAACGCATAACCGTACCACAAAGGGTTCAAACAGCGCCATAAAAAAGGGCACTCTCATAACGCATAAAGCGAAAGAGAGCCTATAGCTCTTTACCACAGCGGGTTAAGAACAACAGAATATCCTGAAGATGCAGGTTTCTGAAGTCAGTTTCAATTAATAAGTGTTTGCCGAATACTCCGAAATGCAGTTGCGCAAAAAACTGGACAGTTACATATCAAATGATACGAAGTTCCATAATCGGTTTCACAGCTATCACATGCAAATGAATCACCTTGCTGAATATTCGCCATGTGATAGCTGAGTCGGCAGTGATCAGTCAATGATCTGACCAGAATGTTGCAATTCTGCTTTGACAGATTTGTAAGATACTTCGCCACCATTGGAGATGGCTCAGTACAATACAATTTGGTTTGACGACATGACTCCAAACTATTCCAGTATTGTCTGTATTGAGTGGCAGCCCAGGTGTGAATCTGAAGCTTTACCCAACACTTTGATATCGGAATAGCTGGTTCATGGCCAATGAAGTCATGTGCTGCTCTAGTGCGAGCCAACTCATCAGCCAATTTATTTCCAGTGATAGAATGGCCAGGTTTGCTGAATTCAGCTCCTCGATTTGAGTTCAACAAGCGATAACTATCTTCGACCTAGAGTTGACCGAAGCAAGTGCTTTGCTTAATAGCAGCCTGGCTATCTGAACAGAAGAATATTACTTTGCCCATTACGTGCTGCTGAAGTTTCGATTGCACTCCGCACATAAGAGCAAAGATTTCGGCCTGAAAGACGGTGCAGTATCTACCAAGTGAGTAAGACTGATAAAGCCTTAGCTCACGAGAATAAAAACCAACACCTGCTCGACCTTCCACAAGGGAGCCATCAGTGTAACATACGATGCCGTCTGAAATACTTCTTTCTAGATATCCAGATGTCCACTCTACTCGGGAAGGGAATTACGTGGAAAATGTCCTATACGGGATTACAATTACAATTACAAGCAATTTTAAGATCACTTGGAGCAAGGACGTACCAAAGGTACGCAGCATTGCCCGAAGGGCATACAAGCTTTCTTGATTCTGAACTCAATGTGGGACTTGAAGAGAACGCTCCAGACATCGCCATTCAGCACATCCTTTGGATATGGCCTAATTTTAATTGGATTGTTCTCGCTTCGCCCTTTTGCCACCACACAATACATCCATAAGCCAGTATTGGCCGAACAACAGTTGTGTATATCTATTTGATATACTTGGGTTTTAGACACCAAGTTGTACCAAAGGTACGCCGGAAGGCCATTTTCCTAATCCCTGCTAGACGCAATGTCGAGAAGAGATATTGGTTTTTGAGTATTTGGTGAATCCAACTGGAAATCATTGGAGCTATACCATGATTCCGTGCGGCTTTCAATATGGCAAGGCACATTCGATAACTACGGAAACACCCAAACAAGATTGCTTTTGAGCGAATACTTTCTCGATATCGTAAACAACCTTGTGTAAAAGAGTCACAGTGGACTTACCAGACTGGTAGGCATGTTGGTTCACATGAAGAGGCACGTTGGCCAGATGAACATCACGGATGTTATGATCCACAATGCGTTCTAAGCATTTCAGAAGAAAAGAGGTCAAACTGATAAGTCTGAAACACTTTGCTTTTAAATATAACGCACGACCTACTTTCGGAATAAACTTCACAGTAACATCCCGCCAAGATTTGGGAAAATACTCTGTAGCAAAACTGCAAACAAGTATTATTTTTTCAAAACGTGTTTGAAATAATCAAATCCAATCTGAAGCAAGATAGGATATAAATCCCATTTACCTCAGGAGATTTGAAAACTATTAAGTGCCCACTCAATCAATTCTATAGTTACAATACTTCGAGCCCAGGAATCATAACTACAAGAAAAGACATCAGGTTCATCGGAAGATGTAATATCCACACATCCTGGGTAGTATGTGCTGAATCAGCATTCCACAACTTTCTCATCAGAGGAAGTGAGATCGCCATTTGGCAAACGAAGTTCGTTCACTCGGAAATCCTTAGATTTCGCAAGGATTTTGTTTAACAGACCGCTTTCCAGTAGGACTTGCGAGCCGATCTGAAAGCCTCCGAACCAGCCAAACGTGATCTGTTCCAACTCTTCCTACATTGTTTCCTGAGCTTCGCCAGATCAGAGTTCTACCAAGGGGTTCCTCTTGTGATCTTCACAGACCGTAGCGGGCATGCTTCTTCAGAAACTTTCATGATGAAGGTCGTTGTAGTATCAACTGCATCATCCAAATCACTTGGAGTGTCAATGGATGATGAGTATCCATGAAATTTGGCCACAACCAAATCAGTAAACAGATCCCAGTTTGTTGACCGAGGATTCCTGAAATGTAAAGTTTGCAAAGTAACATTTAAATGTTCAAAAAAGATGTAGCGATGGTCAGATAAAGATTCTTCATCTGACACATGCCAATTGGTCAGCTCGTGACTAATTCTACTAGAGCACGGGTTCCCAACCGGTGGTCCGCGGCCCCCTGGGGGGCCGTGAAGCAAGTCCTGGGGGGTCGCGATGTTACCAAAAAAAAATTGGTATTTTTTTTTACTTTTTTGTGCAAATTATGAAAAATTTCAATTTTGTATACCGCCACCCCTAAAAGCCACAATATGAGTACCAAATTTTCAGTATAAATCCCCTTTAGAATAAAAAAAATTTCAGCTACGACTCAAATTGAATGAACATGACATCGTTGTTTATCAAATGTGAGTGTTGAATAAAAATAAACTTATCATTGATCGTCGAAAGTCCCTCCCGCAGTGAATTTCTGGCTACGTCATTGTACCCAAAAAAAACTCGGTTTCGTTCATTTAACTCATATTTTTTTTTTCATAGGGCCCCAGATGTTTTGATAGTTCTTAAAGGGGGTCGCCACCTCAAAAAGGTTGGGAACCCCTGTACTAGAGCAAAGCGTTATGTCTAACACTTCCTCTCTAGCAGATACCATTACGGTTGGGCGGTTGCCTATGTTAAGTAATGCAAGATCTGTACTACTTAAGTACTCCATCAAACTGGAGCCTCTCAAGTTAATGTCTGAGCTGCCCCAGATGATATGGTGAGCATTAGCATCACTGCCAACAATTAGCGGAAGGCCTTTTGAAGTGCAGTATGCGATGACTTGTTTGAAAGCATCCGTAGGGGATGGTGCGTCATGCGGTAAATAAACCGAACAATAGACGTATTCCCTGTTGAGGTTTCCAACAGATACATCAATTGTGATAGCACATACATCTCTGGCGGTTAGTTCAGAGATAAGTGTAGCAACTATTGCGTTGTTGACAAGCACACAGGCTCGAGGCATGACACGTGAGTTTGCCATTTCATGTTTACTGAAAGTAGCAAACACTGGGTTCACAAGGTTTCCTAGATAGAAATTCCCCTTACGGAAGTAAGTTTCTTGGACCAAGGCCACTTGGGCTGAACCATTTTGCATAAGCCTGCAAAGATTGATTGTTGCTGTTCTTTTATGCTGAAGATTGATCTGAGCTATCCTAACCGTAGCCACTACCCAAACAAACTGGGCAATAAACTCTTCGCAGCAACAGCACATGCACAACAAAGAACAGCAGCAACAAAACCATATCGGTATCGATTGGAAAACGCCAAAGGCGAGGATACACAGAATACACTGTGTAAATCGCATAATGCGAAACCATATAGGTGGAAATTTAAACTAATTAACAACATCTTCATAATCCCGCCCTTATTGAGCCTCAAGTGAGACTAAAGAAGGGCAGCCGATTGTCTCGGAGAAACACAAGGTCCACTGCACCATTACTCCGGTTAGCGCAGTAAGGGCAACATACTGTGGAGGGCGCCCTGGTACTCCACAGGCTCCGTTTGCGGTTAGGTTTTTATTAGACCCCCCTAGCCATTCATTCCTAGGCACGGTAAGCATGAAGCCGCATCACACCATGAATTAGGGGTTACCTGTTGGTGGACTCTTACCAACGGAACAGGCGGTCCGTAGTGTTATTCTTGGCCAATTGAGACAATCGCTACCGACACTACATAGCTATCTAGGCTGATCGAGAAAAGAAGTTAATATTGATGATCAACTTCATACGGGCACGAACAGCCGGCACTTTAATACCGTCAACCCCTGCGAACTTGGCCAGGGAGTTCATGAAGAAATCCCAGCAATATTCTGAGAGGATTTCTCCGAATCCCTAAAGAAATCACCGGAGGAACCATTGCAGAAATCTATGGAGAAATTCAAACAGAAATATTTATCAGAATCCCATCAATCATGCCTGAAGTAATTTCAAAACGATTTCTCGAAATATTGGTCCAGCAATTCCTCTTGGAGCAAGGGTGCCTGCTGGGGTTTCTCCGATAATCCCTGCAGATTTCTTCCTGAGATTTGAAGTTCTTTTAAGAGTTTGTGCTACGATTCCTTCACATATTTCATCAAGGATTCTTCTAGGAATTGAGCTTTGTATTCCAGTAATTACTGCTTCCTTCCATCGGGACATCCTGCTAGTAAATTTTTCGGTATTTTTTGCTGGGATTTCTCAAGGATTTTCATCAGCAATATTTCAAATTACTCTTGAAAGTCCTCCAGGAATTCTTGAAGGACTCTCTGAAGGATCAAAAATCTTGGAAGATTCCTGCCAGAAATGTCTAGATGACGTAAGCGACATTAATAATTTTAGCACATTTTTGGTTATTTTGCATCAAACTAACTCTCTGGAAGTGAAACATAAATAAACTCAAACGAAGCAAACCCAGTGGAACAAGATTGATCGTAAAAGATAACTAAAGCTTTCACACTTGTTTTCAAATCCGAAACCTAGCGGCATGTTGCTGCAATTCATTATTGCCTATCGTCGTCGCCTTGTCCAATTTTGTTCGTCTCATTAGCTAAAATTTCACCAAATTTAGCGACTATCAATAGCAGCCACAACAACAACTACCATCAACGTTACTCATCTCGTAGCGTTAATGATCGTTGCATCGTTCAGCTGTGGCTACTACTAGCACAGCAGCATCATTCTCATAACCGAACGGCCATCTACCGAATGGTGGCGCTATTTGCATACCAGTTAAACTTAATTAATTTTGCCGCATACCCCGCTGACTAATAGTCTCCATGATCATGAGAGCAGCAACATAGTGTAGTAGTGTAAGACCAAGCCCACTCATGGGCTCCATCAAGCGTTTTAACGTTAAGTAGAACCCCGAACAAAGAAGCGAACCGCACCGGTCGCTGCTAAGTAAGGCTCGAAAGCGAAAAGTTTACGTACGGTTCGTAGCGGGGCTTAGAATATAGAGACACACCAAGTACGGTCTCTATCCGTAGGCTCGTGCGCTCTCTCGCGTTTAGCTCTCTGGGTAGCGTAAAGAGGAGACGAAAAAACATGAGTATGGATTTGTTGCCAGGTATATAGTTTCTAGAGAATGATTTTCTTGTTTTGTATAGGTAGGAATTTATTTTAGTTTGCATCAAATATTTAAAAAAAAATATTTTTAATTGCTTTGAAATTTTCAACCGAATAATATCATAGATCGTTACACGAGTAACACAACAAATTGTCTGACATACAATTGTGATAGAGTGACAATACAAACGCAGAAAAATAATAGGTTTAAATTGACAAGCTTTGCTTGAATATAATATGAATAAAGTTTTGCCTTCTTCCCCAATTTTAGGATCATGCATAACGAAAATGTGTTGATTTTCTCTTAAAAATAGTTATGATTGTTGATAATCGCACCTTTAGTTTTTGATTCGGCCGATCGTTTCGAAACTAATATTTGAAGAAATGTATAGTGATTCAGTGAGTTTTGCTATTTTAACACGTACATGTTTGAGCCGGCGTTTCTACGCAGCAAGTAAAGTTTGGTTTCGCACATTTAGAAAAATGTCCAAATAAATAACTCGCGAAGTTCGTTCCGACAAGTTCCAAAATTATCGTCATCCGTCGCAGATTCCGGTGATAAGATGTGCGTATTTTCTAACCCGAAAAGATACCATTTGACGGTAATAAGTGACCACAAGGTTTTCTTTCTTCATTTTCCGGGCTGAGATCCCCCGCTTTGAAAGTGCTGTGCCTCGCCTTTCGTTTTGTCGTGTATATTTGGAAAACGGCAAAGGAGTTTTGGTTTGATTGCTGTTTTTGAAAATGGTGGTCGTCAGTGGGTGGTTTATTGAATATAAATTTAAAAATATAAATTAAATAAACAAGCCATTAGGAAGAAAGTGTGCAAAATGGGTAACTTCACCCTTGTAGAAACAATAGGGCAAAGCAGAAAAAATCTGCGAAGACCCCATGTAAATAACACCGATCATACAGAATAGGAGTTTCGACATTAGATCTATGAAAACAACCCAACAATTGGGGAGATCTTCCAATTTTACACCTTTTATTCATAGCTCTATTATCCACATTTTCATATATTTAAAACATATTCATCAACATGTAATCTGGCTCGTTTGGTACAATATGTCCACGCATCCTTACTCCCCTGTAAATTCGAGTAGTACCTTACCGAAAGAAAACATTCTGTACTCCATATATTTCGAAGAATCATCTTTGCGCGTAAATACAACGCAGTAGACCTGGCCGCTTAGATGCATGTGTCATATCTCTGATATGCTGAAAGCACCAATATTGACAAGAAAAGTAACACGATTGCTTTCCATGGTAATTCCAGGGTGATTCCGTACTAGCTGCGTATGTATAAGGTTAGATAAGAGTAGTTACGATTTTTCAAAGATGCTTTGACTGTACCTAACTCAATTCAGATATCATAGAAACACTACAGTTATTTTTTTTTGTAAAAACAAACTTTAATCATACCGATAGAAATCTAAAAAATGTAGTCGAGCTGCCAAGTTTCATCAATTAAAATAGGCTGTGTGCAGGACTGCCATATTGTAGGTTCCTCGTTATAGAAAAAGCAAGGTGTTGGATGTTACAATACAACAATTGTTGTATGAAGTGCCAAAAAGGAGAGTGGGCTCATTATGTACTTTGATAAATACGCAGTCTACTTCAAGCGCATAGAATCTGCTTCCAACAAAATATTCATATACCAGCATCCAAAAGATCGGAATATATATTAAGATTTCCGATTAATGCTTTGTAACTAAAAGGTTGTGACTGAGTATAGAATTAGCTGATGTTAAAATATACGTTAATGAAAAAAGGTTGCGCAAACTTATCGCAGACTGTTAGAAGACAGCTTCTACTATGACCAGGATTCAAGAATCTTGACCTACGCGAAGTTGTAAAGGTTACAACTACGTTATAAATGTGTTGGAAATGCAAGGGATGTAATTATTCAATAAACCCAATTATTAAAAAAGATGCTCAAAATCTCAAATTCAGATACATTTCTTGCGAGAAAGGCCACATGGATATCGAAGAGATGGATATTATTTTAGATAAAAATTCAACCTACAAGTCATACAGTCAGCAACAAACATATAATTTAAAAAAAGATTGCTTGAGTTCCGGTATTAAATACAATCATACATTATTGAGAAAATGATATCCTTAAACGCACCAAAACTGGTACAAATCTCCAAGGGAATTATTTATTTGAGTTCAATTTTTACTAACTGTTTTCAGTCTTATCCAAAACCCCTTCTTTCAAAATATGTGCACAGATTATTATACTGAATAATATTTGCTATAACACCATAGAAATACACAAAATATTGCGATGATTTACAGAACTGCAAAAAACCGATGGTACGGATAGAATAGAGACCACCGGTGCGCAAAAGCGACCGATCATTATATTACTCACATGGAAACGAACGACCGGTGCGAAAATTGGTGAATAACGAAATTAAAAATCGTTAATGACGTGCTGTTGCGTGTGTAGTATGAAGCCCACGAGTGGGCTTGGTCTAAGGGAGTCGTCGCCGACAAACGACGACGCGTGGTCGTCGTATTATGTGGAATGCCTTGGATGAGAGGAGTTTGCAAGTACACAGATAATACACTCGTCATGCATTGAGTATCCACAGAGAGCACCCGCCGCGCTACAAACAACAACAAACTGCGTCGAAGGGTGTCGATCGCTGATAATAAGTCTTTACATTCACAGTAAAAACTAGGTTGAATGAGTTGCAGTTTTATTAGATTCATTGCTTTTTTCTTAACTTGGTCAGATGACCTTGCGGAATGGGGCGCTATCTCTTGTCTCAAGATACTAGTGTTCAATCCTGGCCTAAAGCTCTCTTTGTAATTCTATAGTGTACTCTAGCGTGGCTCATAGCACCACATGTCAGAAAGCGTGATAAGCCGACTTCTTATTCCCTTATAATGTCACGATGATCTGGTCAATTCCAGCTAAATCCAATAACATTTGGGTCCTATACTCATTTTCCTGGCTGAAAATCTGAATACACTAAGGTCTTTTTTTACACGGGTAGTTTTTCTGCTTTAACTCGATCAATTTTGAGCCAATTCACATGAAAATTTGTACACAGGTAGACACGGTTAGTACTACCTGTGTACGGAAAATCAGATAGGTTGATTCAAAATTGACCGAGTATAAGCAGAAAAACTACCCGTGTAAAAAAGACCTTGATGTAATAAAGATTATAAAAATAACATTATTTCATGCTCCAAATTTTTATAATTTACATGTTCCAGATGCAGAAATGTAAATTACAAAGTGAATTACAAAGTGCAGCAACAGTAAAGTTATTATAATATTTTTATTAGTCATATTTCAGCTCAAGCCACTAGGAAAACCTTGAAATTAGTAGTATTTTTTACTGTGCTCTCTGACTTGAATCTGGCGGTTCCTCTCGTCGGGCACATTCATGTGTGTAATTAAAAGAAATCATCACTGAATAAATAGCATCTACCCTTGGGCCCAGCACTACTGGTTGATGCGTTAGTGGTTAGTGGCATCGCGCATCATCTCTAACAACACCGACTATAGAGGAGGCCATGCCGGCTAGCTAGCGTAAAAGATTGCCGGGTGGCCATCGTTCCTCCATGTGTGTGTGTAGGTATGTCTGTCCGTCCAGTTGAGATGTGGTGTTCGGTGTTATCATAATTGTATGGTACGAACGGAACCGCCCATACAATTGAAAGCGAAAGTGAAAGAGTTACATCAAATGCAATTGTTGGATGCGCAAACGACCTTCACCTGTTATCTCACCGCTATCCGTCAAAACGGCGCGCCAAGTTAGCCCAAATGAACGGTCGAATGAATTTTGCGTTCATTTAACGTCAATTGAGGGGTTGTTGACGCCTATCTGACGTTGCAGTTATCGAATTTTGTTCGCTAACTGAAACGTAAACATGTTGCAGTTATCGAACGTCTACTGTACAAAGATTGTGCCTATTTGCCAGAGATGCCCCCGAGAATCATCCAGATTTTTTTTCTTGACATTCGTTTAGGGATTGTTGCTCATGAATTCCTCTAGGAATTCTTACTGGTATTAATCCAGGAATTATTGCTGCATTTTCTTCAGGGATCCTTCTGGAAATTCCTCCAAGAATTCTTTCGAAAACTTCTCCGGGGATTTCTTCGAAGATATCTTTGCGAACTGTGGAGAAATTCTTATTAGAATTTCTGGAGATATTCCTAGTGGAATGCCAGTAGGAAGTCGTGGTGCAATTGCCGGACGAATTCCTGGAAAAACTCCTATTGGAAATGCTGGAGAAATTCTTATTGGAAATCCTGGAGGAATTTCTATTGGAATTCCTGGAGGAATTTCTAGTGAAAATCCTGGAGGAATTTCTAGTGAAATTCCTGGAGGAATTTCTAGTGGAATTCCTGGAGGAATTTCTAGTGGAATTCCTGGAGGAATTTCTAGTGGAATTCCTGGAGGAATTTCTAGTGGAATTCCTGGAAGAATTTCAAGTGGAATTCCTGGAGGAATTTCTGGAGGAATCCCTAGTGAAATTCCTGGAGGATTTCCTAGTGGAATACCTGGAGGAATCCCTAGTGAAATTCCTGGAGGAATTCTTGGAGGAACTCCTAGTGGAATTCCTGGAGGAATTTCTGGTGGAATTCCTGGAGGAATTTCTAGTGGAATTCCTGGAGGAATTCCTGGAGGAACTCCTAGTGGAATTCCTGGAGGAATCCCTAGTGAAATTCCTGGAGGATTTCCTAGTGGAATACCTGGAGGAATCCCTAGTGAAATTCCTGGAGGGTTTCCTAGTGGAATTCCTGGAGGAATTCTTGGAGGAACTCCTAGTGGAATTCCTGGAGGAATCCCTAGTGAAATTCCTGGAGGATTTCCTAGTGGAATACCTGGAGGAATCCCTAGTGAAATTCCTGGAGGATTTCCTAGTGGAATTCCTGGAGGATTTCCTAGTGGAATTCCTGGAGGAATTCCTAGTGGAATTCCTGGAGAAATCCCTAGTGGAATTCCTGGAGGAATTCCGAGTGGAATTCCTGGAGGAATTCCGAGTGGAATTCCTGGAGGAATTCCGAGTGGAATTCCTGGAGGAATTCCGAGTGGAATTCCTGGAGGAATTCCGAGTGGAATTCCTGGAGGAATTCCGAGTGGAATTCCTGGAGGAATTTCGAGTGGAATTCCTGGAGGAATTCCGAGTGGAATTCCTGGAGGAATGCCTAGAGGAATTCTTGGAGGAATTCCTAGTGAAATTCCTGGAGGAATTCCCAGTGGTATTCCTGGAGGAATTCCCAGTGGAATTCCTGGAGGAATTCCCAGTGGAATTCCTGGAGGAATTCCCAGTGGAATTCCTGGAGGAATTCCCAGTGGAATTCCTGGAGGAATTCCCAGTGGAATTCCTGGAGGAATTCCCAGTGGAATTCCTGGAGGAATTCCCAGTGGAATTCCTGGAGGAATTCCCAGTGGAATTCCTGGAGGAATTCCCAGTGGAATTCCTGGAGGAATTCCTAGTGGAATTCCTGGAGGAATTCCTAGTGGAATTCCTAGTGGAATTCTTAGAGGAATTCCTAAAGAAATTCCTAGAGGAATTCCTAGTGGAATTCCCGGAAAAATCCAAGTGGAATTCCTGGAGGAATTCCTAGTGGAATTCCTGGAGGAATTTCTAGTGGAATTCCTGGAGGAATTTCTAGTGGAATTCCTGGAGGAATTCCTAGTGGAATTCATGGAGGAATTCCTAGAGGAATTCCTGGAGGAATTCCTAGTGAAATTCCTGGAGGAACTCCTAGTGGAATTCCTGGAGGAACTCCTAGTGGAATTCCTGGAGGAACTTCTACTGGAATTCCTGGAGGATTTCCTAGTTGAGTTCCTGGAAGCATTCCTAGTGGGATTCCTGGAGGAATGAATATATTTATCATCGAGACTTTTAATCGCAGGCTGGTTCATCTCTGCTTCCAGGAGAAATTTCTGGTTGAAATCCTGACATAATTTCGTGGTAAAAATCCTAATGGAATTCCTGGAGGAATCCTAGACTAATCCTGTGTGAAATTTCGGATGGAATTCCAGAAGATATCAATAGTAGAATGCTTGGAGGAATTTCTGGTGATTTTTTTTAAGGAATTTCAGGTGTAATTCTTGAAATTATTTCTGGTGGAATTTCTAAAGGATTTCTTGATACAATTTGTGGAGGAGCTCCTGGTGCAACTCCTGGAGGAATTTCAGGAGAAATTCCTGGTGAAATTCCAAGAGGAATTCCTGGTTGCTCTAAAAACTTTCTCCAATGAGAGGTTCGTCTGTGGATACCTCTAGGATCTTTTCTTGGTATTCTTTCAGGAATTCTTGCTGGGATTGCTAATGGAACTTTTCCGGAGATTCCTCTAGGAATTACTCTAAGGATTGTTTCCGGAAATTCTTCTAGTGATCTCGTGAAATAGAAAGACAATAGAAAGACAATTCACACCGTCTTCAGCCAGAGGCTGCAGAGACTGAACACATTACTTACAGTAGACAACGGACAACACAGAACACCCAGTGGCTCAGTAGTGAATTTTTCGTTTGACGAAAAGATCCCACCGACTGGAGCGGGAATCGAACCCACACTCCGAGGCTTACGATACACTTAGACGACTGCCACCGCTAACCGCACGGCCACGAAGCCCACAAATTCTCTGAGGAACTCCTGCAGCTTTTTTTTTAGAAACTCTAGTAGGGATTGCTCCAGGAATTCTTCCGGTGATTCCTTCAGACACGGGATTTCCTCAAGCAATTCCTCCAGGAAATACTTCAAGGATTTTTCAGGAGTTATTCACTCTAGAGATTTTTCCAGGATATCCTCTTGGTATTTGTCCTGGATTTCCTCTAGGGAGTCCTTCAGAAACTCATGCTGGGATTCCTCCATAGCTCCTTGCTGACATTGCTCCCAAAATTCTATTTGGTGTTTATCCTGGAAATCATCTTGGAATTCCTGTTAGACTTCCTACTGGGAGTCCTCCATGGGTTCCTCGGGGGATTTTTCCAGGGATTTCTCCGGATATCCACTTGGAATTCCTCTTTATATTGATCCAGCAATTCTTCCGGAGTTAGTTCTACCGGGTATACCTCCAGGATTTGTTCCGGAAATTTCACCTAGAATTCTACCAAGGATTTCTTCAGGAATTTCTCCAGTGATTCTTCCAGAAATTTCACCAGGGATTTATCAAGGGTTTTTTTATGGACTTTTCCATGGGTTTTTCCAGGGATTCGTCTAGAGATATTTTGCATGAATTTCTCCAGGAAATCCTCCAGTGCTTTTTTCTGGAATTTCTCCAGGTATTTCACTTGGTATTTCTCAAGGAATTGCTCTTGGTATTCCTCCAGGAAACCCGTTTGGTATTCCTTCGGAAATTCTTGCTGGGGCGCCCTTCGAAATTAATGTAGAGAAGCCTCCTGAGATTTCTGTAGGGGTTTCTCTAAGGATTATTCTATAAATGCTTTCAGAAATTCTTCCAGGGACTTCTTCAGGGATTCCTTCAGGATTTCTTACTGGGATCTTGAGGCATTTTTGCTGGGATTCCTTCAGGGGTTCCTCCAGGAATTTCTCCAGACATTCCACTTGGGATTCCTCTGGATATTCGTCCAGGAACTCCTCCTGCTATATGCTTTCAGCTATTATTCTGGTGATTCTTCAGGATTCTTTCCGGAAATATCTCCAGGGATTTCTCCAGCAATCTCTTCAGATTTCTTCATAGATTCCTTTTGATATTGGTCCAGTAATTCTTCCGGGGTTAGTTCCAAATATTCTACCGGGGATACCTAAAGGATTTGTTCGGAAATTTCACCTAGAATTCTACCAAGGATTTCTTCAGGAATTTCTCCAGTGATTTCTCTAGTGATTCTTCCAAAAATTACACCAGGGATTCAAGGAATTTCTTCAGGGACTTTTCCATAGGTTGTTCCAGAGATTCGTTTAGATTCTTTTTTGAATTTCTCCAGAGAATCCTCCAGAGCTTTTTTCCTGTGATTCCTACAAGATTTGCTCTTGGTAGTCCTTGAGGAATTGCCCTTGGTATTCCTCCAGGACTTTATCTTGGTATTCCTCCAGGGAACCTTTTTGGTATTCCTTCGGAAATTCTTGCTGGGGCTTCTTACGAAATTCATGCTGAGAAGCCTCCACATATTCTCCCAAGATGTTCCATGGATTCCTCCTGAGATTTCTGTAAAGGTTTCTCCAGGGACTATTCTATAAATGCTTTCAGAGATTCTTCCAGGGACTTCTTCAGGAATTCCCCCAGGATTTCTTACTGGGGTTCCTCTTGAGGCATTTTTGCTGGGATTCCTTCAGGGGTTCCTCCTGGAATTTCTCCAGACATTCCACTTGGGATTCTTCTGGATATTCGTCCAGAAACTCTTCCGGGAATGCTTTCAGCTATTATTTCGGTGATTCTTCAAGGATTTTTCCGAGGATTTCTTTAGGTTTCTTTTTCTGGAAATATCTCCATTTCTCCTAGGAGTCCTCTAGGAATTTCTCTTGAAATTACGCCAGTAGAGCCTCTTGGTATTTATGCTGGGATTGCTCCAGAAATTATTGCTGGTTTCTTTATGCAATTCCTACTGAGATGCCTCCAGATATATTTCCATGTTTTTTTTTTCATGGCTTTCTTTAGGAATTTCACCTGAGATTCCTGTTGGGTTTCCACCAGCTATTCATTAACACGCTAAGTACCGACAGGCAAAAAAACGTGGAACTGTTTTTTTAGACGTCCATATCTCAGCAATTAGTGAACCAAATTTCAATCTTTTTGTGTTAACGGAATCCTACACTATCCTAGAGAGGTGTAGTGAAAGCCGATTGGAATTCCATGCAGCTTCCGGTGAGAACCAGGCGAAAACATTAGTTCCACATTTTTAACTTCTTCCGGTTCCGTTTTGTTCCCGGATTGGTTGTGAGTACCATGTCTTAGCAGCGAGTTCTTTCGGAACCTCGACAAGATAGCAACATTCTGTCTTCGGCAAAGTTGTTCAGAACAACAACCACTTCCTGGTGATGGATTTCATAGTTCCGAATTTCCCCACCACGTGGCGCTAGTGTACATAGTGACTTCCGGTACGACTTTGGTGGGATATAGGACGAGATTGAAGCCAGATAGAAATATGCGATCTTCGGCAAAGTTGTCCAGGACTACGAGTGCTTCCAGGTCATGAAGAGCATAGTTCAAAATTTCACCACCACGTGGCGCTAGTGTACATAGTGACTTTCGGTACGACTTTAGTGGGATATAGCACGAGATTGAAGCCAGGTAGGAAGATGCGATCTTCGGCAAAGTTGTTCAGGACTACGAGTACTTCCAGGTCATGAAGAGCATAGTTCGGAACTTTACCACCACGTGGCACTAGTGTACATAGCCACTTCCGGTATGAATTTGGAGGGATATAGCACGAGTGTTGGCCATATTGTTCATCTGAAGGAAGCTTGACGACTGTATACCATACAAGAAGGTGATTTTATCGGCCGTATCAGTCTAGGTAGCAGCAAAAACGGTTTTGCATCTACATCCGACGAGCTTCTAGTCCTTGAAAAAGGTAAAATAAATTACCGAAACCGTCGGATGTAGATGCAAAACCGTTTTTGCTGCTACCTAGACTGATACGGCCGATAAAATCACCTTCTTATAGCACGAGATATAGCCAGATAGGAAGATGGCCCAACCCAGGGGTCGAAACGTCGGACGAAATAGTATCAAACCGTTTATAATTTATCCTGACCGAAAAGCCAACCATAGAAAAGGCTAACTCTGCCATTTCGTCGGTCGTTTCCCCAATTATACTCAAAATATTTTTTTTGTTTCTGGAAATCCTCCAGCAACTGATCTCGATTTTCGAAAATTTCTGCTGGTATTCCTCTACAAATTCCTACGAATTTTCTCCCAGGATTTTTACATGGATTTTGTAGGCTTTTCTCCATAGATTTTACCAGAAATCAATTCTTTCCAGAAACTCCTCTAGGGATTCTTCCAGTCAACTCTCCTGGGATAAATTTAAGGAATTCCTTTGGACATTCCTTCAGGGATCTACTACTGGGATTCCTTTTTTTTCTGGAACTCCTACAGTTGCTCTCGACATTCAGATAAACCTCCCCCCCCCCCAGAACTTTTTTCAGAGATTATTTTTGTAGGGTTTCCTAAATAGTACAATTTTGACCCAGTACAATGATGACCCGATTAGATGCCAAAATTGGGACACTGCATTTATTTTTGTTTCTTTTAATCATTATTTATACTAAACATTAACTTAGGATGCGTCAAAATAGCAGCAAGTTTTTGGGGAGGAGGAGGTGATGTGATTTAAGTATGTACAAAAAATGCAATTGGCGTTGAGGTTTAGATTAAATAGGACTTTCTCGAGTAAATAGTTATTTATCATAAGAAAGGTTCTTTTGTCATAATGTCCCTACTGAAATATAGAATTCTTCCAACTAAATTGCCAAAGTGTTCTGAGCCGAAAAGGGGTGACGCCAGTATTGAAGGAAACCCTTTGAGCAATCCCTGAAGCAATTCCTACAGATGTTCTTGGATAAATAGACCCCTTAAGAAATCCCTTGTTGATTTACTAGAGAAATCATTAGAAGAAGTTCTGGATAAATCTCAGGATGAATCAATTCAACAATTGTTGCACGAATCCCTGGAGGAATTCCAGAATTCTTAAAAAATCACCGGAAAAAAATGCCGGGAGAAAATAGTGGGAAGAAAATCTCTGCAGAAATTCCAGAAGGAACCTACGAGAATCAACTTAGACCCTAACGTTCTGGCTAACTGGTGGTAAAAAATTTTGAGCTTGAGAGAGACGAACCAGCCAAGGGCTGAAAGTCTCTCTAATAAAGACAAATCAATTAATTTGAGCTTGAGCTTGATTAACCGCCCGCAGTTGCTACTTCAGTATCACCAGATTAGCCACGCTCAAATAAGGAACCAATAAGATGCTGAGCTGCTGAGACTAACAGGCATCTTTGAGTGTTTTTTTTATGTAAAAATGACGACGTTTGCTGCGTGTAAGGAAGGGAAGAGAAGTGATCGCATGTTGCCTCACTCACCTCCTCTCGGAGTGTTGGTGGGAAATAATTTTTGGCACAGGGTTCACGCATTGGTGCATGGATGCCAGACGTAAAGTGATATATTGTGCGAAGATTACTGTGAACCGGCACAGTTCGCTTGGTTGCATAAGCTGTAAGCGTTAAGATAGATTGATACTGTTCTGTGATGAATGTTGGAAGGAAAGGGAAACGGCTTTTTACAATACAAAGATACAAAGTAGGAGGGAAGGGACGAGCCAGGGTTTGAACCCAGGACCTTCTGCAAATGAATCAGAAGCGTTAGTTACTAGACCACCAAGCCCATCTAGTATCTAACTAGTAATGAACAAGAAAAAAGTGAACGTACCAGCAATCTTTTAAGTTTGGATTGTAACTAAAATGAAAACTGGTATAGCCTGTTACAAAAGATTATTTTTTCTAGTGCAAATACATCATTAAAAGCTGAATAAGCTACAGAAAAAAAAAATACAATAGAAAACACTTTTAAGGACTTTTCGGAAAGCTTTAAGAAGCAGTTCTCTAAATACTGGAGGAACATATTTTTTTTATTTATTTAACGATACTATCAATCTCACTTAACTAAGAGATTTTCGACCCTTCAAAGTCGCAAAAATATCCTAAACAAAGAATCAGCAAATATTCTTACCATCAACGGACACGTCCGGTCGCCCTTTCTCCAGATGAGAAGCATCTGATCTAAAAGCAATCAGTTCACAAACCCACAGCAGCAACAATACCTACGCTACAATCACGTCGGTCATCGGAACCGGATGTGTGGAACGTCGGGGGTCTTCCCACGGTAGCGCTCATCGCTCGCACTATTCTAGCGAATTAACCGTGTAGGTAGGGGCCCTGAGTAGGTTAGGTACCTGTTAGTTGGGGGAACCCGGTTGAAAAGCATCTTCTAGGTAAAACCATAATGCAAATATTGTTTCTAAAGTAATAACTCAAAGTGGTTTAGAGTCAAAATGTATATTGATCACAAAATAAAATAAATCAGTGTTTCTCAAACTGTGATTTGACGATCCATTTCGTTGACTAATCATTCATTTCATCCAGATTGCCCTAATGAAAAAAACTAGTGAAAATACAATAATTGGTATTGAAAATTTAAATAAATAGTAGCTACCGCATACGATATGGTTATGCACCATACGGTGAATCGTAAAAATATAAAAATGTTTTTTTCGTACAAATTGGAAATACAAACCATACATATTATTGATTTAATTTTGTTACAACTTTCTATTAAATGAAATGTATTGTTGTATTACCATAACATTACAATAGCACTTATTGTTTTGAATAGCATGTATTGTAATATTGTTGCTATGTATTGTTTTTGGGATTTTTTTTAATCCAGATGACGGGGCGCATTCCACACCGACTCCCCCACACAAGATCATTGTTCAGTCTGAAGAAAGCACGGTGTGTGCTAGCTCCCATGGCAAACAGCGACCTCCACACAATCGGACGATTCAATCGAAACGAAACTACACAAATCAATCATGTGTCTCCGCGACTGGCGGTAACTGTGACTTTCCACTTTGAGGGGAAAAGACCGTGTGCGTTTGCGCACAAGTCTATCCTAAAAGTAGGTTGTGGTAGTCAATTGATTGCTTCCTTATCGGCGAGCTTTTGTTGGATAGTTGTTAGCTGAGGGAAAACATTTACCATTAAGTAAAAATATCTGCTTTTCGCGAAAGGGTATAGAAGATAGCTTTGAATGGGGTAGGGGTTATGTTAATACTTTACAGAGAAAATTTGAGTTACTATTTCAGTTCTGTTGATTCCTAATTCAACCATTTTTTTCATTTTCAAATAAAATTATCAGTTGAATGATAATCAGGAAAAAAGTCGTGTTTTCAATCTGTTATCGAAATTTGCTCGGGTATATTTTACCTTTACATACCTGGTTAGCACGATTTTCTGAGAGCATACATGTATGTAGCTGTCATACAGACATAAGTATCGGACGTCGTACTTGTGTCTTACCTGAAAAGAAAAAAAAAAGTTACTATTAGTAAAAGCAACACAACAATGATATTCCACAAAAAAAAACCTAAAACGATATTCGATGTATCTCCGAGTCAATCGCCCAACAATTACTTCAAGTCGACAAGCATTCCATTGCGCCCGCATAGGCTCATACCTCAACCCGTTCTGCATTGTTACTTCTCTTGAAGTGAAGCACTGTTTTTTTTTTCCTTCGCTTTAAAAAACCAGGTCAAACACCTCTAACCGACATCAAAACATTCACATTGAACCACCACAACACACAATAATGCGCCAGCACTCGGCAAGCAGAAGAGCGTTCACCGAATTTCGTACATGTAAAGTTCCCCGGCCCATTTCCACGCCCGATTCACCGACCATGGTTAAAGCTCGCTCCGTCATGATCATCGAAATTCAATAACCTTCACGGTTTTTTGATCACCGGCAAGCGCAATGCAATGCAGCAGCAGCTTACAATTCACAAATTCCCCATTCCCATACATCGGGCGGTCGGATCGGCAGTGATCCGCCTGCTTTGCATGTACAATTACAGTAACAACAGCAACAACAGCAACCTCAACAACAGTGTGGCCTGTATGATACGAGTACAACACATTCGATCGCGCACGTTACGGCAATCATACATTTACAAATGAAGTTTACTGGGAGTAGGAGGATGGTATGCACCAAACGTCTTCCATTGGAAGTTGAAGCGAAAATCTCCATTTGTAAATATGACAACACGGTTCAGTGAAGTTTTTGCCTAGGACAACACATCCAGTTGTTTCCGATTAGTTCCTAAGTTATATAAAAAAAAACCCATGCAGTCTATCATTGAAACTTAAAAAATGATAACTGTTATCATAGATAACATAACACAAATGACTATAAAACGATAACCCGTATACTTGGTGTACGATACAGTTTTATTCGGGCTTCGATAATAAACACTTTAAAATTACTATTGGGGTCTCCAGTTAGCCTAGTGGTTAAGGCTATGGATCGCCAATCCGGAGACGGCGGGTACGACTCCCGCTTCGGACGGGAAAATTTTCATGTCTCCCAGGGCATGCTGTATCATTGTACTTGGCTCACAATATACAAATTCATGCAATGGTAGGCAAAGGAAGCCCTTCAATTAATAACTGTGGAAGTGCTTAGGGGCTGTTCATAAACCACGTAGACCAAAATTTGGCCATCTCAGACCACCCCCCCTCCCCCCTCGTAGACTTTTGTCCATACAAAAATTTTGAAATTTGTATGGAGCGTAGACTTTGGCCAGACCCCCTCCCCCCAAAAAGTCTACGTGGTTTATGAACGGCACCTTAACCCTCTACAGTAGGGTGGGGCTAATTTCAAAAAATCTCTCCGATATATGATTTCCCAAGTGGAAAGTGATCCACTAGTCAAAATAAGTCTGCTGTACAAAAATGAGCGATTTCGGTTGATATTTAGGGGTGGCGCAAAGGGGGTTCGAGTGAAATTTTTGCTAGAACAAACTTTCAAAAAACATTTTTAATTTAATTTTCAAACTTTTTTTTTTTAGACTAAATCGGTGATTCTAGAACCCAATTGGGCCAAATTTGTGCTCAAAATTGCGATATCTCTACTGGTTTCTGAGATATTTGAAAAAAATCGTTTTTTAGTACTTTTTGGGTTAAGTACCAAAATATGACATTTTTTTCAAATATCTCGGAAACCAGTGGAGATATCGCAATTTTGAGCACCGGTTTAGTTCAAAAAAGAAATAAGTTGGAAAATTAAATTTGAAATATTTTTTGAAAGTTTGTTCTAGCAAAAAATTACTTGAACCCTTTGCGCCACCCCTAAATATCAACCGAAATCGCTCATTTTTGTACAGCAGACTTTTTTCGACTAGTAGATCACTCCACTTGGGAAATCATATATCGGAGATTTTTTGAAATTAGCCCCACCCTACTCTACAGGAAACCTTAAATGATGGTCCATTTCGGAAACCTGGGATCCATTTGGACCCCAAATTCGTTCTTCTGTATCGCATGATCCTGACTTATTAGAATATCGGTGTCTTCAGTAAAGTTGTTGGGTTGCTCATAGACTTACAGATGCTGGACCGTTTTATTCGGAATTTCACATATAGGTGGCGCTAGTGAGCATGTAAGTATTCAGTATTTCAGCACATATATATAAAGATCCTGACCACGTAGAATTTTGGTGTCTTCAGCAAAGTTGTTCATTAGGTAAAGTGTTAACTAATGATGAACCGTTTGTTTGAAAACTTCACACATAGATGGCGCTACTGAGCGTGTAAATTTTATTGTAATATATCTCAGGAACCTGATCACCTAGAATGATGATATTTTCGGCAAAGTTGTTGAATTGCTCAAGGACTGATAGATGCTGGTCCGTTTGATTCGGAACTTCACACATAGGTGGCGCTAGTGAGCATGTGAGTGTTAAGTATATGATCACATTTATATCAAGATCCTGACCACATAGAAATTTGGTGTCTATGTCAAAGTAGTTTATAGGGTCAAGTTTACTAATGATGGACCTGCTGAGATGAACCAGCCTTGGGCTGAAAATTTCATAAATAAAGACATAGAAAAATGATGGACCGTTTGTTTGAAATTTTCACACATAGATGGCGCAACAAATCGTGCAAATTTCATGATTCATATATCAGGATCTTGAGCACCTAGAAAGATTATTTTGGGCTCGATTGGTTAATTCTACGTGAAGTTGAAGTGTTTCTAGTAAAATTCTCCTAATTTCACTGCAGTACAATAAACTACTATATTTTAGGGTTAAGTAAACCAAATTTAATGAAATTTTGAAAAAAGTTACAGCTTGTTGAATACATTTTTAGAAATTCTAATCATTTGCACCCTAATTGTAACCTATTTTTAACTAAATATGTAACTAGCACCGCCTAGAGATGAAATTCTGCATCATCAAACTGTAAGCCCTTAACTAACCTAACAGTTTTGCCGTGGAAATCATCTTTCTAAGTAACCAGCGTCCTGAGATTTAAAAAAAGATATGGGCTCTTTAGCGCCACCCATTAGTGAAATTTCGAATCAAACGACCCATCAACTGTTAGTCCTTGACCATCTTAACAGTAAAGGGTGATACGGTCAAAATTTGGTCACACAATTTTTTTCATAACTTTAGACTGCGTACACCAAAACAGCTGATTTTTGTACCAGTAATGCTACATTATATGTAGCTTATGCCATAAAATTTTCATCAAAATCGATTGAGTATTGGTTGATATATAGATAAAACCATAGACCTACCTTTTTAAAATTTTGTACAAAGGCGCTCCATAGTAAATTTTCGGAAATTTAAGGTTAGTAAAGCACAATTTTGATTATAGAACTACCAATACTGCTCCGATTTTTATCAAAATTTTACAGTATAGTACTATTATGAAAACATGTTCTTAGTAAAATTTTGAGCCATTTTGTATGAATACTTTCAAAGTTGTAGCAGTTTGAATATGAAAAAAACTGACCGGGTGCCACTTAAGCAAATATAACTTTGTAACGGCTGGATCAAATTGAATGAAATTTTTACACAAGATTTTGATATGCATACTTCACATACAGAAAAATTTTCATTGAAATCGGTTTAGTATCTCTGGCTCTATAAATAAAACAGTAAAAATGTGTGAATCCTTTTTGCACAAAATTTTAAAATTGCAGATCTCAGGGTTCAAAAATATCTCCGCAAATACTAGACCGATTTTGATGAAAATTTTATGGTACAAGCTATATATAATGTACCATTACTGATCCAAAAATCAGCTGTTTTGGTAAACGAAATCTGAAATTATGAAAAAAATTGTGTGACCAAATTTTGACTTGACTTAAAAAAATTTGACAAAATTTGACCACCTAAACAAATATAACTTTGTAACGGCTGGATCAAATTGAATGAAATTTTTACACAACATTTTGATATGTATACTTTACATACAGAAAAAATTTCATTGAAGTTGGTTCAGTATTTCTGGCTCTGTAAATAAAAGAGTAAAAATGTGTTCTTATGTTTTAATCCTCTTTGTACAAAATTTTCAAATTGCAGTTTTCAGGATTCACAGTATCTCCGCAAATACTGAACCGATTTTGATGAAGATTTTATGGTATAAGCTACATATAATGTACCATTACTGGTCCAAAAATCAGCTGTTTTGGTGCACGCAGTTTCAAGTTATGAAACAAATTATTTGACCAAATTTTGACCGTATCACCCTTTATTGCCGAGCACAGCAACACTCCAAGTAATTAAAACCCTGATATATATGGGTGAGAAATTGTGTTATTGTTGAGTATGTTTGTCTCTGATATTACAAGATGTGATGCCTCTTAGCTTTTTTTTGGTATCCACTGGTATGCGTATATAAAATATTTGAACAGTCCCCTGTGAGCACTCTGCGTGGGTACTGAGTGGTGTTTTTTTTCTGAGTGCGCGCAGACATTGTGCACTGGGATTATGACTTGCAGGCTCTTGTGCTATATGAGATACACAAATGACATGCCCACTGACGCCACCTATGAGCAAAATTCAGAGTATAACGACTCATCATTTATAAGTTCTGGTAACTTATTTGCAAAATCTTCAATTTTACTGGACTATCTGAATCCTGATGTATAAATGATTCAAATTTGTAGGCTCACTAGCATCATCTAGTGACAGAGGTTTGAATCAAACGGTCCATTATCTGTATATTCTTGACTTAACAAACTTCTTTGCTGAAGATAGTAGAGACGGTAAGAGAGTTATTAGGACCCTGGGATATTTGAAGTATAAAATTTGCATACTCAGTGGCGCCACCTAAGTGTGGATTTCCGAATCAAATTTTGCATCATCTGTAAGTTCTTGGCCTATGAAACAACTTTGCCGAACACACCATCTTCCGATGTGATCAGGATCTTGAGATATATGAGATGTAAAATTTGCATGCTCACTAGCGCCACCTATGTGTGGATTTTCAAATCAAACGGCCCATCATCTGGAAGTAATTGATAAACACAACAACTTTCTCGAAGGCGTCATCTTTCTAAGTGATAAGGATCCAGTGATATATGAGAGTCAACATTTGCATGCTCACTAGCACCACCTAGTGGTGGAATTTCGAATAAATCGGACCATTATCCATTATATGATACCCAACTTGTTTGCCATTACTTCAAAGTTGTCTGGGGTCCAAATTAGGGGGTTAAAGAACACAAAGTTATAGAGAGGCAGACCAAGCCCCAGTGGGGGCGTAAAGCCAAAAAAAGAAGAAGAAAATTACTATTGAACTTATTGTTACAACACCAAAATTTCAGAAGCTATCAAATTTGGAAATAAGGTCGCAATATTTAGACTTAGGAATCCCCGAAGGGATTTCAGGAGGAACCTTGAGGGAACTGCAAGAGGAGTTCCTGAAGCAACTCTTAGAGGAACCACTGAATGAACTTGCGGAAGAATACCTGAAGTAACTTCTGGAATGATTCCTGCAGGAAAAACTGCTGTACTGCAGGAATTTCTGGTGGTTCCAGAATCTCTCTTAGAGAGATCCCTGCAAAAACTTCTGAAGAAAGTCCTGATTGGAATTTTAGGGGAATTCCAGAAAGAATCTCCGAAAAAAGTACAGGAAAAATCTCCAAAGGAATTACCGACAGAATCCTCGAAGGTATTTCAGGAGAATCATTAAAGAAATTAAAGCAGGAGTCTTCAAAGGAATTCCAGAAAAATTTCCAAAGGAATTCGAGAGGAAATCTCCGAAGAAGGAATTCGAGGGGAAATCTCCAAAGCAGGTTCAGAAGGCATCATCGTAGGACATCCAGGAGGAATCCTCTAAGGAATTCTAGGAGGTCCAGATGGAATCCCCGAATGAAATTTAGAGTGAATATCCGAAGGAATTCCGAGAGCAATCCTTGAAGGAATTCCAGGAGGATTCTTCGAAGGATTTCCAGGAAAATCTCCGAAGTAAATTCAGAGCGAATCTAGTATTTCAAGCCCCATCCCAAAAGGATTTTCAATAGAAATCCCCAAAGGAAACTCCAGGAGAAATCCACGAACGATTTCCAGGAGGAATCAAGGAAGTGCGGCTCCGTGGTCGTGCAACTAGTATCACCAAGCTCTTAGTCGCATCGTGCTGAGGAGGCGGGTTCGATTCCCGCCGCAGCTGCCAGGAAAAGCTTTCAGCTGTGCCACTGGGTTTTGCATGCTAGTCCGTTGTCTAGTATCGTGCTTCCTTAAAAGAGCGAAAAAGCCCACTGGAAGCATAGAAATTGTCCGTTTTCTTAAAGGATTCCCAGGAGAAATCCCCGAAGAATTCTACGAGAAATCCACGAAGGTATTGCAGAATGAATCCCCGGAAAATCCTCGAAGGAGTTCCAGGAAGAATCCTCGAAGGAATTCTAGGAGAAATCCCCGAAGGAATGCTTGGAGAAATCTCTGAAGGAATCCCTGAAGGAACTTCTAGAGGATTCTCCGAAGGATGTCCAGGAGGAATCTCTGAAGAAATTGCTGAACGAATCTCCGAAGAATTCCCAGACAATGTCCCGAAGGATTTTCATGAGAAATCTTCGTAGAAATTCCAAGAGAATTTCCTGGAGGATTTCTAGGTGGAATCCCCGAAGGAATGCCAGGAGGTATCCTCGTAGGAATTCCTTGAGAAGTCCTGTAGGAATTCTAGGAGGAATCTCCGAAGGAATTTCGGGATGAATTCCTGAAGGAATTCCAGGGTGGAACCCCGAAGGAATTCCAAGAGGAATCCCTGAAGAAATTGCAGGAGCAATCCCCAAGGATTTCCAGGACGAATCCTTGGAAGATTTCCAGCAGGAATCTCAGTAAGATTTCCAGAAGGGTTCCCTGAAGGAATTCTATTAGGATTACTGCAAAGATTTCCAGGAGGACTCTTCGAAGGAATTTCAGGGCGGGATACCCAAAGGATTTCCAGGACGATCTCCCGAAGAGTTTTCAAGAAGAATCCCTGAAGAATGTTCGCGAGGAATCCTTGAAAGAATTCGTGGAGGAATTCCAGAAGGGAAACTCGGAAGATTCCCTGAGGATTCCAGTAGGATTTTTTTGTGGAAACTCCATGAGTAAATCCTTAAGATACATCTGATTATACATCTAAATAAGTTCTTCAAGGAACTCCTAGAAGAATCCTTGAAGGAAAACCTGTAGTAATCCCCGAAAAAAATTCAGGAGGAATCCTCGTATGAATTCCATGAGGAATTCCCGAATGAATTCCGGGAGGAATCACCGAAGGAATTTCATGAGGCATCCCTGAAAGAATTCTAGGAGAAGTTTCCAAAGGAGTTCCAGAGCGAACCATCGAAGGATCTCCAAGAGGAATCCTCGGAAGAATTATTGGAGGAATTCCCGAAGGAATGGTTGGAAGATCCCAGAAGGAATTCCAGCAGAAATAGCAAAGGAAATAAAGGAGGAATCACCGAAGAAATTACAGGAGAAGTCCCGAAGAAATTCTTGGAGGAATTCCCAGAAGAATTCCAGGAGTAATCTCCGAAGAAATTTCAGGAGGAATCTCCGAAACAATTCTAGGAGGAATCCCCGAAAGTATTCCAGGGGGAATCCGGGAAGGAGTTCCAGGAGGAACCATCGAGAAATATCCAGGAAGAATCATAGATGAAATTCTAGAAGGAATCCCCGAAAGGAATACTGGGAGGAATCATCGAAGGATTTCCAGGCTCAATCCCCAAACGATTTTCAAAAGAAATCTTCGAATGAATGTCAAGAGAAATTCCTGAAGGAATTCCAGGAAAAATTTTCGAAAGAATGCCAGGAGGAGTCTCCGAAGGAATTTCGGGAGAATCGCCGTTAATCCAAAATGATCCTATTTTGGCATCCTGCTGCTGTTTGAAACCTCTTTGAATCTGCTCGACTTTTAAATTTTTCTTGGGTGAAGAAATTTCTGGAGCAATCGCTGAAGGAACTCCTGCAGAAATTACTGAGGGAACTCCTGCCGTAATCGCCGAAGAAATTCCAGAAGCAATCCTTGAAATAATTCCAGAAGGAATCTCTGAAGGAAATCCAGATCCATGAAGGTATTCCTGGAGAGATTTCAGAGAGAACTCTTGTTGGAACTCTTGATGGAACTCCTCGAGAGATCCCTGAAGAAACTCCTGGAACGATATCTGAAGGAGCTCCTAGAGGGATCCCTGCAAAAACTGTAAGAAAAATCCCTGATTGAAATTTAAGAGGAGTTCCTAAGGGAACTCCTGGAGGGATCTCTAAAAGAACTCCTGGACTAAATCCTGAAGGAGCTCCCGTAGGAATCCATGAAAGAACTTCAGAAGGAATCCATGAAGGAACTTCTAGACTAATTTCTAAAGGACCTCCTACGGCAATCCCTAAAGGACCTTCTGGATAATTCACTGATGCATTTCCTGGACTAAGACTTTATCGTAAAGTAGTTGAAAATGTTTACAACAGCCTTAAAAATAATTTGATTCACAATTTCATTTATGTTATTATTGAAATATACATATTAATTCTGCAGGAAATTCCGAAGAAGATTCATGTAAGAACAATCACTGAGAGATCATCCAGGCATATTGTCATTGTAGATACACAATATGGCTTCCAAAGGTATGATGTTTCGCTTACTAGTTTGTCAATCGGGTTAGAAAGAAGGGCTTAAAATGATAATTTTTATCAAAAGGTCTTCAGTTGAAATGCTTTAGGAAATTAGACTTTAAAGGAAATGGCCTAAAAATAGTGACCACATCTCTAAAAAGTGACTTGTTACCAGGTTGAGCGTGTTATAACGATATCACTGTAAATTATCACCGGAAACTCTTAGCAGCTGACTTCTCAAACATCCTAACTGCCATTATTTATATTAACACGTATTTGCAATTATATTCCCAAAACACCACCTTTCCCAATAACCACTGTTACCATTACCATTACCATACACTACCTATCATCAATGACAGTTTATATGCTTAAAATACTTCATTATTATTATCTTTACTTCGTTATCTTCTCGTTGCATTCATTATTATTAGGAATGATTTACTTCTTTTTTCCACGATTAAAGTATCATCATCGCTTTTATTTCATACATTCATCACTTTTTAAGTATTATTACACGTATGGTAAAGTTACTTTCAATGATTTATTAATAATTTTAATCATGGACGACTTCTGTTTTCAAATGTTCTCAAAAGTTTGAATTAATCACCCGAATAAAACCGAACTTTGTATTGTAACAGTACAATTTAAAACCATATTTTTACAATAGACACCACTGTAAAATTAAAAATACAAAAACAATAAAAAGTAATGTAGACACCATACAGTAAATTGTGAATAAGATTTTTACAATACACTGTACGGGTTGTTAAGTATCGTAACAATATAAAAACATATTTTTCTCCATATATATATATATATATATATATATATATATATATATATATTTTTGCAAAACCATACATTATATTGTAAATGAATTGTTTTAAATACCGATACGTGGGTTTTAATATACCGTACATTGTATGGTACACGTATGGTTTCAAACAATAAAATGTACCGTAAATATATTGTCTTAATTGTAATTTCACTACTGGTTATACATTTAATTAAATGGTTTTGGAATGGTTCTATTTTGTTATGTTGTATTGTTTTACATTACATAAACCATATAATGGTATATTATCTTGTCATTTTCCACCTGTTAATAGCATCTTAGGCTTACTAGCATTATGAGAATGCGCTTTGGGAATTCTCCAGAGCGTTTTGGATAACCCTTCATATATTGGATCGCCCACGTCTAAGTCTGAGTAGTCTCTGATTGCATTAACAGTCGAAGCTTAGGCTCCCATGCCCCACCAGCCAGATAACCGGGTTTCGCTAACTAAGCATTATTTGTGGCAACACTTTGAGCGGCATGATGGAACTATGCCGAGCGCGCTAAGTATTGTTAGACCACAAATGTAGTTGCATAAAGTGGGTGACGAGGTACATAAGTATCATTACAGCGTGCTTAACCGTTACTGCAATATTGAGGCTCCAGTTTGACAAAAGTTTGAAATACTCGGGGAAATACATAACAACTCATGAGAAAACTGTCAAGTTCGATTCAAGTATAAGTTAGGTTAAAAAGCGAACCCACAGACGAACCTATATTAGAATTTCTTTCAGTGTTCAGTCCAGTCCATATGTTAAAGATGGCTCTACGTCAAAAATAAAGTTCATCAATCGTATTCCTCTCATCGCACTCTACATACATACCTAGCCCACCATATCTCTTGGATCTGCAGTTCTTAAGACATCTGGTTTACTATTTATTTAAACATTTTATTGACTTTAAATTGATGTTTCAACTTATTCACTTTTTTCTTTCCTTTCCTCATCAAAAAAGTCACAAACATTAACAAAACAAAGCACGGAAAAAATCTAAAACTGAATAAATAATTAAAAATGCACGGAAAAATAATGTTTCGGAAAAGTGAATGGTTCAAACGTAAGAAAAACAGTATAATATATTGTTGCATAAAAATCGAATGTAAATGTATAGTAGCTACAATGTGCGAAGCTTTTAGCGAACCATTTCATTACAATATGCATTATTGTAGCTGGTACACTGTATGGTGCAGGAATGGTTTTCACCAAACACCCTATAGTTAGTTTTTATCCGGGCAGCTCCGACACAGAAATTTACAATTTATGATATCGTTCATATCATAAAACGACCATCCGTGGAATGATAACAAAAGTAATAATAGTGTTATGATTCGATGATTGAAATTGAAAAAAATCACATTCTGGAATACTATTTGAATATCATAACACTTACCATAACGATACATTCAATGATACATGAATCATTTCTATTAGGTTTGCAACAAAAATGTAAAACAACACACTCAATCCTTAATAGGCTTATTTGACGGAAGCTAGCGCTCCATCCGCATCTGGTGGCAGGAAAGAGAACCCTATGAAAACAGTGACTCGGCCAAAAAGAGCCATGGCGTAGCATATGCAAAATGCACCGTTCGTTTTTTTGTTGAACGAATCAAACGAGCACTAGAAAATTTAGTTCTCTTTCAAATGTGCTCAGATCCGGTAGGTACTTACGAACAATTTATGTGATAAAATTAAGAAGCTCTTGCTATGCACCCAGCGGGCAAACTTTCTGGATTGTTTGTTCGCGGCTAATCCGCAGATTTGGTGAAATTTTCCATGATTATTTTTTTATTTTTTGCTGTATCATTACCTTGAAGTTGATGGTTAAGTGAGTTTAACTTATACAATCTCGCAACATTTTTGTTCGAAAATTTTGGCGTTTGAATGGTAACAATACTTAACAACCCATTCGGTCTATCATTTACAAACCCAAAATAAAAACTGTTATCATCAATATGATTGGTCGTATAATAGATTTATAATCCAGTTTATGATAACAAAAACGATAAGAAAACCATACACTGTACAATTGATGTGCGATACCGTTTCGTTCGGTTGTCATAGCACGCAGTGCATACCCTAACTGCTCCTACGCCTTTATAACACTAATGAATTTGAGTTAATCGCTAGCACTAGTTCGATTTTGGCGTAGTGCGTAAACAGTAAACATCTTCACGTGGAGTTGTGTAAGCAATCTTGAAGAACACACGGTTCAGTTCTTGATCCAGCAAAATAATAAAACCTCAAAACGATAACTATTATCATCATTATGATTCATCGTATCATCAATTTTAATTCAATGTACGATAACACAAACAATAATAAAATAGTTAACTGTACAATTGTGTATGATATCTATTTATTCGGGTTGTTCCTGTATTTAAAGTTCCATGAGAAATGGAACCAATATCGATGAAGCAATATTGTTTATCTCTTATTTTTCCAATTCCCAGGTAAATTCTAGAACAATAAAGAGAAAGGTTATTCAACCTTCCAAAGATGATTTGTAAGGTTTCTGTTTTTTTTTTCTTTAAGGCATCAGCTTGAGCGGGATTTCAAAGAAATTGAAGGTCTTTATACACGAAGACATCAGATCAATGCAAATGCAGCAATGTGCAATGCGCCAATGACATGATGCACCAATCTACCAATGCAAGGATGCATTAAAATACCATTATATCGATGCACCGCTGCAACGATGCACCATTCCATTGGTAAATTGTTGCATCCATATTTGATTGCAAACTTTTGGGGACAACTTTGAAATTCTATGTTTACAGGTAACTTTTTGAGATCAAAATGTCTTCTATTGTGAACTACCATAATACTGATTTAACATGTTATTCTGTATCAATTGCATACAAATTATAAACTTTTTTTTCGGGTAACGTCAAGAAACGCATCCGATTCGCTTGCAGTCAAAACTCCGATAGACATGCAAAAACAAATTACCTATAATGGTGCGTATAGCGCACGTTGCATCTCTTTCTTTCACACCCACGACCACCGCTTTTGTTATTGTTGATGATGATGATGATGATGATTGAATACAATAGCATCCGAAGGAGAATGCGATTATTGTTGGATTCATGCATGAACGGTCTGTGTGTGGTTTGATTGGTTACCAACCAGCGACGCATTTATGGAAATTTGATCCCTTGTGCATGGGTTCAGAGACTGAACGAATCGATGCATTGGCGTGTGAATGCAAACAAAGCAGCACGCAATTTGACGGATGGTTTGAGCTTGAGAGGTGGATCGTAACTCTAAATGTATCAGTACAATTAGTACTCTTCTTCATAAAGTTCAGAATGGTTAAGATTGAAGTATCATACTGTGTATCGTAAATCACCCTAGTTTAGATTTTTTTCAAACAGGTTGTTATTAATTACCGTGATTCCTCCTTAATTCGGATTCCTAAAGTGAGTCACCAATCGTCACCCTAACTGATGTAATCCAGCGCCAATTTTCCCATTATTCCATCAATCACCCACCGGAGTGAGGAACATTCTTCACCCATTACGGAAGCCCAATGAAAATAGAAAAAAAAATGCCACCATCTTTTTGCACATTCGCTGCGCTGCTGTTGTTAGAATTGTGCGCGCAAATCGATGACGAAGCAAAACAACGCCGACGACGTTTAGAAGCATGCCACTAAAAGTACACAGTATACACATTGATGCTTGCTTCCATGGCATCTGATGCCAGCCAGCCAGCCATGTGTCATGTGGTGTTCTGCTGTGTTGTTCCACGAAGCTCGCATATTTACATGAACATTTATCGACTGGCATACGTGTCGTTTATTGTGCTTTTGCAGTTGGATGGTACCCGATTAGAAAATGAAGACATAAATACGATGATTTATACCTATAAATCATAGCATTTTAATTCCGGCTAATTCAACCATAAAATAACAATAAGCAGTATGGTTGACGTAATGTTTTCAATAAGTTTACCATAAACGATTCTTCGTAGCAAAGTTATCATTTCATATATGGTCGGCGTTAAGTCAGACCGGACCATCTGTTTTTCAATGATTTCGAGAAAATGTCTTGCAAGCACTTGAAATTTCAAATCTCAGACATTATTTTCAGAAATACTATTATTCTTTTATGTAATGACATATCTGCATCAAAATAACTTCGAAAAGTTCAGGTTTAACAAATCCCTCAGCTTATCTTTACCTGCCCGAAAAATCACGTAGTCCACTCTGACTGAACGCCGACCATATGTAGATGGACTTGACCATACATTCCATTCTTATTACATTATAAGTTTGTATAGTTACCACTTAACTTTAGTGGGACAATGCATCGTATTGTTCTTTATTTACTATCTGCGTCGATTGTTATGGCACTCCCCTGAAACGATTTCAACCCATCTAAAATTTGTAGGATAAGATGCTACATTTACTATGTATGCAATGAGGAACAACCATAAATTGTATTATAATCGTATAGTTATCGTATACTGCAACCACTCCATCGAATTCGAAAATGCTGTTTACATTATTTCTAGTGCATATTCTTATTGGGACACCCCAGCCAGAAGGTTACCGTCATCCGAAGTCATACAGCGCACGAGAAGGCACGTGATGCGGCGAGATATTCCTCTGAAACACTCCCCAGAAGGTCGTTAATTATAGGGGTGACCACGATCGTCGTCGCAGCTCAGCTTTCCAGTTCGCGGTGCCGATGCAGGCGCGCGCGTTTAGAAACGTATAATTATAGAATTCCCATTTCTCGTATGGTTGTCATTTCTTTTTTTTAAGTTGACGATATGTTGCGCAATGAGTTGAACTCATTGCTCGTCGTCGTGACATCCGCGGGGTTCGAAACCTCTTCGGGTCATGCATGGGTGGCTGAAGAGTAGGAAAAAAAACGGCATGCATTCCACGAATCAGTGTGATCGAAAAATAGCGGTGCGGTCGATTTGCATGAACATTCCTTCCTTCGACGGAGACGACGACGATGAACGAGGTGGAGGTGTGAAATCGAACAACAACGCTGGATGGGGTGTGGCTTGCTGGTGCTCGCTCGCGCGAAGTTCAGTAACCGCGAAGAACCAGCGCGAGCAGAATTGCTCTATTGCAATGGTTGGTTTGGTAGGCCATCAGTCATTGCTGTGCTGTGAACGAGCTCAATGATGAATCACGTGATTCCAATTTTGAATTTGTTTGTGCATACACAGGCATAAATGCCGGTGCTGTTCAAAACCAAGTGGAGATACGATTGATAGGCAAAATCACGTCTGCACGTTGAGGACTTTCCTTTTATAGCGTCGGATCGACGTGGGATGAATTAAATGAATTTTTATTAATTTAAAAGGTCATTGCTGTACCGTTAATATTATGTTTGCCTTCCACAGAGTACAGGCGGACATTTGTATATTTAACAGAATTGCAACTTGTATACTTGGTAGTCTCTAAACAGCTTATTACTAACCAATTGTAAGATCGAAAATACAATAGTCGAGTGATATTTGTTCGGATCATGACATTATGTGAAATGGATTTACCATTCAAACCAATGTTTCTCTTTTTTTTTCCTCTCCTGTTGGAGAAATTAAGCCACTGCGTCCAATAAGTTGAGCTTTTGTGGCATCTCTAAGTAAAATACACAGCAATAATTATACCGTTAATTATATTACCAAAAAAATAATTCTATAGTTATTGATGATAATATAACAATGCATTCTACTGTATATAGTGTTCAAACAATATAAAAACAATAAAATGTATGGTTTGTAATAAAAAAAATGGTTTGGCATAAAAAAATTGTTACATTTTTTTAATAACCTTATACGTTATAATGTAAAATACTCATTGGCGAAACATCGTATGGTACACAACGATACGTTTTATTGTTATTTTATTGTTCTTTGCAAAGTAGGTAAAATATGCTTAATAAATTGTATTTTTGATAAACTTATTGCACTAGTTTACAGAATAAAACGAAAGTCGTGAACTTCTGTCAACGACTGAAATTTTTGAAGCACAATTTAGCGCTGATTTCGAAACCGTGCTTCAAAAAATTTTAAGTATAACAGTTTTTGAGTTTTAGCTCAATATCGAGTTTTATAACTTTTTAAAATATGGAATTTACGTAAAATTCAAATATCTTGCGTTTTGTTCAACCAATTTTAATCTTTTTCCATAAATTAAAAGCTGAATACAATACCATTCGATCATCTGAATGCAGGTTTTGCGTCAGGTCACAATTTAAAAATTCTTTCTAAACGTTCATTTGACATATCATATGCAGGCGAGTTACAGTAAATGAAATCAGCTCAATCGGAGCATTGATTACGGAGAATGAGATGTGTGAAGTGAGCTACTTTGCTTAAAAATAGAACAAAAATAGATTTCAAATCATCAACCTTGCATGAAAAGTCGAAAAAATTACGCTAATACGCTAACAAAGATACGTCTAATAAACACATCAAAAACGTTTATTTTACAGTATCTAACCGATGCCACAGTGGGGAAAAACCGACCCAAAAAAGCACCTAATTATTGCGGCTGATTGCGATCTTTGAAGTCCATCTTTTCCGAATGGAAAAATGTCAAGGAATCGATTGGTGATAGTTTCATACACCGGAATTGAGTGTAAGTGTCCGTTTTGCCCCATTTTCCCCTAAAAATACTGTCTTTCTGAAGTAAATAAAGGTTTCAACTGATTGCGGCTAACCAACCATTTTTTATTGATGCAGAATTGACAGGTGCATTCTATGGGGCTTACCTTGATTAGTGTCATTGACTGAAAGTGCCCATTTTGCCTCATTTTCCCCTAAAATACTGTTTTTCTGATTTAAAAAAATAGTTTCAACTGATTGCGGCCAACCAACCAATGTTTACCTGTTGTACAATTAACCAGCTCATTCTTTGGGGTGCGCCTCGATCTATGTCATTGACTGGAAGTGCCCATTTTGCCTCATTTTCCCCTAAAAATACTGTTTTTCTGAATTAAAAATAAGAATCAACTGATTGCGGCTTACCTACCATATTTTTTTATGTAGAATTGACAGGTACATTTCATGAGGCACACCTTGACCCGTTTCATTGACTGGAAGTGCTCATTTTGCCCCAGTTTCCCCTATAAATACTGTTTTCCTGGATTAAAAAATAGTTTTAACTGATTGTGGCTTACCAACCATTTTCAATCTGATGTAGAATTAACCGGCACATACTTTGGGACGCACCTCGATCTGTGTCTTTGAATGTACCCATTTTGCCCCATTTTCCCCTAAAATACTATTTTTCTGACTGAAATGTTTCAGCTGATTGCGGTTAAACAATCAATCTTTACTTGATGTAGAATAACCGGCGCATATTTTGGAGCAAACCTCGTTCTGTGTCTTTGGGTGGTGGTGCCTATTTTGCTCCATTTTCCCCTAAACTATGGATTTTCTGGATTTAAAAATAGTTTCAATTGATTGCAACCATGTCATATTTTCCCCTAAAACACTGTTTAATTTAGATGGAACAACTTTTAATATCTTGTAATACAGTATTTTAGGGAAAAATGGGGCAAAACGGGCAATTTCAGACTAACGCATAGCGCGAGGTGTATCCCATAGTATGCAAAGGTCGATTCTACATCAGGAAAACAAATATTGGTTAGCTGCAATCAATTAAAACTATTTATAAATCCAGAAAATCCATAGTTTAGGGGAAAATGGAGCAAAATGGGCACCACCACCCAAAGACACAGAACGAGGTGTACCTTAAAGTATGCGTCGGTTAATTCTACATCAAGTAAAAATTGATTGATTAGCCACAATCAGGTGATACAATTGTTTAATTCAGAAAAATAGTATTTTTAGGGGAAGATAAGGCAAAATGGGTACTTTCAGTCAATGACACAGATCAAGGTGTGCCCCAAAGTATGCGCCGGTTAATTCTACATCTGGTAAAAATTGGTTGGTTAGCCGCAACAGTTAAAACTATTTTTTAATCCAAGAAAACAGTATTTTTAGGGGGAAATGGGGCAAAATGGGCACATCCAGTAAATGAAACGGATCGAGGTGAGCCTAATGAAATGTACCTGTCCATTCTGCATCGAGAAAAAAAATGGTAGGTAAGCAGCAATCAGTTGATACAAATTTTTAATTCAGAAAAACAGTATTTTTAGGGGAAAATGAGGCAAAATGGGCACTTCCAGTCAACGACATATATCGAAGTGCACCCTAAAGTATGCGCCGATTAGTTCTACATCAGGTAAAAATTGGTTGGTTGGCCGCAATCAGTTGAAACTATTTTTTAGTCCAGAAAAACAGTATTTTTAGGGGATAGTGGGGCAAAGTGGGCACTTCCAGTCAAAGACACAGAACGAGATATGCCCCATAGAATGCACCTGTCAATTCTGCATCAATAAAAAATTGGTTGGTTAGCCGCAATCAGTTGAAACCTTTATTTAATTCAGAAAAACAGTGTTTTTTAGGGGAAAATGGGGCAAAATGGACACTTACACTCAATTCCGGTGAATGAAACTATCACCAATCGATTCCTTGACATTTTTCCATTCGGAAAAGATGGACTTCAAAGATCGCAATCAGCCGCAATAATTAGGTGCCTTTTTGGGTCGGTTTTTCCCCACTGTGCGATGGGGGATTGTTAGACAAATGTTGATAGAATATAAAGGTGATTACCATAGCACTACTATATAATATAACCTCCAAGTCCTTTAAATATGTACTTTCATAGTGATTGATGACTTCTTAAAATATTTGGGGAATAGTTATGGCATATTTTCTATAATACTGACATTAATTGTTCATCGAATGGTTTTACCATTCACGCTGACATTTTGTTATAGTAAAGCCATCTGTGTGTTTCAAGTACATGACTATGTTGGCTAGCACATCCAGAAACAATTTCCCTCTCGCTGTCCACAAATCAACATTAGCAGTGCTTCAAAACCCATCGCATGGATTCGATAACTAATGCCTGGAAACCGTTCTTCCGGAAAACTGTTTATCATGTCCACGCCTTCACCTTCACCTTCACCGCTCGCAGAGCACCTCTGATCCTCTCGGTTCCCAAGCTTGTACCCAATGGGAAGAGGATTCCCATTCGTCGCCAGTTACACAACAACTTCCTCAAGTCGGGGTTTTTGTGTTCAAAAGGTCCGCCGCCATCAGTTCACACGAGATGTGGCGTGTCCGTTTGAGAGAGGGCGGGCGGCTTCCGAACGACGACCGAGCACCATAAGGCGCCCGCGCAAATACCTTTCATCAAACTGCGGTGGTGGTTGTACACTACTGGCGGTTCGGTTGTTGTGATTGGAAGCAATTTGCTGTGCCGCTGCTGCTGACACACGAAAGTTGTTCCCTCCAACAACGCAAAACGCAACACAGCCTAGGCCACGTCCGGTTCGATAGCTGCTCTTCAGCTTGGTTCGGTGTAATGTTTTTTGCTTGCTTCCTTGCATACTTGGAGCAAGTTTACAATTCTTGTGATTTATGACCGTACAGCAAGGGTGTTGTCGATCATAGCGCGCACTTAACAAACTTAAGCGCGTTATTCATTGCTGAACGATGGCAGTGTGTACCAGAAATGAACGCTTCGAGACAAAATGCCGCAGCATTATGAATAGGAGTTAAACAGAAGTCGTAGATTCAACATCTAGTCTTACGAGCGATTGAACCAAACCTAGTTGTATAACGGTTGTAATTGAGTTACCATACAACAGCATGTTTTATAAACGGTTTTGCTGTTCCGATTGTACAACAAAAACATTCGGATCACAAAATCACAAAAAAGAACAATAATGAAACTTGTTGCTTTTATCGAACATATATAAAACATGTTTAATAGTTATTTATGTGACGAGTTGCAAAAAGTTGATTTTTTCAGCACGAGTCGTACATTTATCCAACGAGGCTTGCCGAGTTGGATAAATACGAAGAGTGCTGAAAAAATCGAGTTTTGCAACGAGATCCATACAAAATTTTATGCAATGTTTTTTTCATTATACAACTTATTTGAGTTGCATAATGTTCATAATGCAACCCAAATGAGTTGCATTATGAACATTATGAAACTATTTTCCATTATGCAACTCATTTCAATTGTATAATGAACCAATTCGGAAAAATTGGGCATTATGATATCAAAATTAGTCATATAAAATAGAAATTATGATGCAGAATTGCATAAAATATATTACAAATGAACTTCGAGCTACAAGATTTTTTTTAATATTTTTTATGCAATTCAGTATCATAATTTCTATTTTATATAACTCATTTCGGTATCATAATGACCAACTTTTCCACACTAGATCATTACGCAACTGAAATGAGTTGCATAATAAAAAATAGTTGTCTCATGCTCATAATGCAACTCATTTGGATTGCATTATGAACATTATGCAACTCAAATGAGTTGCATTATGAAAAAATCATTGCATAAAATTTTGTATGGAACTCGTTGCAAAACTCATTTTTTTCAGCACTCTTCGTATTTATCCAACTCGGCAAGCCTCGTTGGATAAATGTACGACTCGTGCTGAAAAAATCAATTTTTTGCAACTCGTCACATAAATAACTATTATAAACTGCAAATGAATCTACATCTGATCAAATTGGCAGTTAATCAGATGTTGAAACATGCATTGTCACAAGAATTCGACCATTTGTTTTATTCAAGTTGTATTTAAGTTGTATAACAGCTATAAATCAAAACTGCTAATAACTCTTAATACATTTGTAATAATGTTATCTCTTGTCCTTTTTATGTGGTAAACAGATTATGAAAACACGACATTTAAACAGCTGTAAATAAGCTGGGCAGACTTCTTTACAACTTGATATAGCGACTTTTGTCGCAAAACTTCGATTTCTGGCCTACAACGCAGTATTGTGGCGAATCATCAAACGTCTTCCAAGAGTGTAAGTGCAAGAAGCATCACCGCCTGGTATACGTGGAATCGAATTGCATTTATTAACTGGCTATGGCGCGCGGTTGTTTTTTCAGCTTCTTTTTTTCTTAACGAGCAGCTGCTCTGCAAGCCCTGGGTTGCGGAAACAAATAAACAAACCGCGCCGCCGAAGACTAAGAGAATGCAAGTTTCGATTTCTTTGGTGGCGGCCTGTTGCGCCGGCCACTTCCTAGTCCACGCGTGCACGTCAATGCTGGACACGGGTGGCCAGCGCTTCCTTGTACCTGAGGTGTACCTGTGATGATGGGGCCCAAGTTATGAAATAAAGAAAAACGTGAAGCGTACGGCTTCGAGCTAACAAAAATTGGTCATTGCTTACGTTGTAATGGAAATACATCGACTGAAATCATCTGGAATTTGTATAAACAAATTCATTTATACGCTGGAAGGTGAGTAAACACAGCCTAATGAGAGCCTGGCGTAACCATATCGATATGTTTACTTCTCTAATTGCCTTTAAAATTGAGTCTAATTCCGCTGTAGCTTATTCAGATATTTTGACAGTACATTTCCGTGGTCTGTATAGCTGTCATACAATCAACTCTTTGTAAAACTGTATACAATAAAAATAGAATAAAACAAGCTCACCAATTTAGTCCACCTTCCATCGATCACTAAACTGGTGAGCTCGTTTCATGTTGCATTTTTGTTTTGATTGATGATTCATTAAGCTTCCATTTGGACCACTCTTCTGGCTTATTCAGATCACTTTAAGGACAAGGTTTTTGGGGTAGACAGCTCGAATTTTATGAGCACAAATCTGGAGAACCGTCAAAAGGATCTGGTTGAAAAAGTAACTCAATGTTTACTGTGCGGAAGCAAGGATCAAGGTGCATTTTCAGCCAGATACGTTTGACGGTTCTCTGAATTTGTGCTTGAGAAAAGTGGAGCTATGTGCTCCAACCCTTTTCTCTAATGTCTATTTGAATCTTTTCAATAGTTATTTGATTTAATTTTTATTGTAATTGCCCTTAATGTTAACCAGGGCTACTAGAGTGTTTATTTGTGAAATCCCAACATCCATTTCCATTACTTTAACAATCAATTGGACTACTCGAAAGTTCGTTTGGGTGATTCTTTTTCATTGTGCTGATGTGAAATATTTCAATGAAAATGTTACGAAGCAACATACATGCTATGGTTTAACGGTATTCAATTCTATTAATGAAATTTCGATCACCTGTATTATAATCTTGGGTAGAGGAAAAGAGCTCAAAAATATCATATGTTGATATGGAGATCAAAAAGTGATATTGGTTTGATTGATATAAGAGATAAAAGATCTAAAAATAATATCAAAAATTTACTCCTGGAACATCATCATCATATCATATTCAGATCTTATAAAATCTAACGAATAGCAGCAAGCTATTCGTTTGATCTTAAAATATCAAATTTTGATATTATACAGATGTTCCAGGAACATATTTTAGATATTATTTTCGTTTTGATCGTCAGTATTTTACCTCTACCCGGGATTATACCATGTATGATTAATTTATAGTATAAACGATACCATGAACGGTATTTTTTACTCGGGATGCAAATAATTCCAATAATTTTGAAATTCCATGCCAGGAACGGATCACCATATCAAGAAAACCACTTCAAACTCATCATAGGTATGAATTTTGTCTTCAACAATGTGATTAGAGAACATTAAAGTAATGCAAATAACATGAAACGAGATCACCTGTTTCGATTTATTGATCAGACAGGACATTTTCGTTATCTGAAAATCAAACCAGGCGATATCACGTCGTTTGATCATCAGATTCACGTTATTTTCATAGTTGTGATTACTCAAATGTTACACTCCTTTGAAGGGCCTCGAACCTCGAATTTTACGGCATGTTGTCATTTACGGCGTGAATCATGTCGTCACTCAAATGGCCACAATACCCTCGTCTTATCCGGCTGTTAAAGCCACTTCAAATCCCAAGAGCGGTTTCAAATGTCACCGTACCCACAACAACAATATCATCGTTCACGTAGCTGCCATTAAACGCAAAACAAAACCATCGCCGCCGCCCACTCCCTTGGTCGGTCCAATCCGTCCGTTTGGCAGCGAAGAATGCTGCATCGGTAAGCATCGAAATTGCATGTCGAACATGGCGGTTTTTCACGAGCATGATATTTCACTGTTTTTGCGCCATTGTGTTTTGATTCGACCGTTCGAAGTAACCAGCGTTGCCGCCGTGTCGTACCGCGCAGTACGCAGTACGAAACCTGGAGTGGGATTAAAAGTGAAACGCATTCCGATCCACTACAATTAGGACCTGCTGCAACACAAGTAGGCATGTGCGTGGTGTCGATGGATGATACGGTGAATGGTTGGGGGGAGGGTGATTTAAAGGGCTTTTATGATGTGCGGTGGAACACCTGGTGAATCACCTCTGGTGTGCCAGTCCATAAGCTTCCGGGAGCAATAAAATTGTGAGGTTTTAAATTTGTGTAAGTAAAATTTAGTATTTGTTCCCTAGGTTTACCATACGACAACCATACACCTTATTGTTGGTAGTCCAAAGAGCAAATTGTTATGTAGTTGAAGTATAGTTCTTGATTAGGTAAACATTAGCTGTATTGGCAAATTAATAAATCGCCTTTGGTGAGTGATTTTTATGAGTTCACAGCTAGGTTCACAGATATTTTTTTATTGAAATTCCTCTAAGAAAATATGAAAAAGAGTTTCTTTGACAGTTTTTCCAGAAGTTTCTCAAGAAGTCTTTCAAGGAGTAGCTCTGCGAATACTTTCTGCAAAAAAATATCCTCCAGAAACTTTATCCAGATGCATGTCCAAGAACTTTATAAATTCCTTCGGAAATTCTTAAAGACCTTTCAAAAGTTCCTTCTATCGGAAATTGTCCGGATTTTTTGCCGGAAGTTTTTTAAAATACATTCCTCTAATTTTTTTTCAAAAAAATATTCTATGAGTTTGCTTGGGAATTCATTCAACAATTCTTAGAGTTTTTTCGGGAATTCTTCCCGGATTTCTGCGAAAAATCTATCCGCAAGCTCCAAGATTTTTGTTAATAAAATAAGATGTATTTAATAATTTCAGAATCAATCAAATGTGCACGCGTAAGTTCTTCCAGAAGCTCGTCAAGGAAATTTCATCGATTTTTGTCCTGGATATTTTTAGAAGTTCTTCCAACAGTTCTTCAAGATTTTTTTTTCGAAACTTCTGAGATTTCTTTAATACTCAGAATACTGTGATAGGAAAAAAGTGGGAACTAAAAGTTTGAGCAGCTCGTTCTCAGCCGCCTGTGAACCGATGGATTTTCAAGTTTCTTTCAGGGATCTTTTACTCATGCCAGTGAAATGGGCAATATGTATCATTGTACCCTTGCTTGCGTCACTTGGCGCAGTTCGGTCGTCCGAGCGTCCGACCGTGCCGAGCTCTCGACGCATACTAATTAGACACCAGCAAAACAAACTGCCTGGTGGCTAGGTATGCGGAGTGCGAGAGTAAGTCTCGGCTTCATATAAATAATTCGCTCGCACTTGTAGTTAGTGGGCACAAATAGGAGTGTGTTGTGGATTGGCATCTAAGCCGAAAAGAGAGATGAGTTTGTGAAATAGGAGTGTTCATGGTGCGGCTTCGGAGTCAGTTTGGTTTTCTATTCCGCAGAACCGTTACCTGTTCTGTGGCTTAGTTGGTTAAAGCGCCGGTCTAGCGAATACGGAGTCGTGGGTTCGAATCCCACCAGAACGCGATTTTTTTCACAAATTTCATCTCCCAATTTGCCAATTAGCAACATTTCGTGACTTCTTAATTACAAGTTTTTCCAGTATGCTTTTACTCAACTATTCTACTTTTATTTCATAAAAAAATCATGTTTTTAGGGATGCTCATTTTTCATCCAAAATAGCGTGAGTACGGAACGTTTGTTTTAAAAATTGATATTCCTTGGTTACAAGAAGTCTGGAAAAATTAAGTCTGATGGAGGTCGTGACAACTTAAAATGACTGCAAAACGTGATTTCTGCTAATTAGGCATATTGTAGAGGTAATACGACATGTTCGCAACTATCTTGAACATCCCTAGCTACGATCAATTGCGGCGCTCAACGAACAAGCGCTCCAGTGCTCTTGCCAAGTATCCTAGAGGGTTAGGGTCTTCAGAAAAGTTGTCTAGATTGATTGGTGCTACATTTTAACGTCTTTGGTTTTGATCTAGATCTGCTGAACCTGATGTAGATAAGTTTTAACTTCCAATATGACGCTGTAGTGTTCTTGGTATGCAACCTAGAGGGATGGAGTTTTCGACAAAGTGCAAATTGGTTGGTACTAGATTCTTACGTCTTCGGTTTTAATCTAGATTTGCTGAAACTGATCTAGATAAGTTTAATCTTTCGATACGACGCTCTAGTGATCTCGGTATGCATTCTAGAGGTTTGGGGTCTTCGACAAAGTGCTTTGAATTTGTTGGTACTACATTTTTATGTCCTTGGTTTTAATCTAGATCTGCTGAAACTGATCTAGATAAGTTTTATCTTTCAATACGACGCTCTAGTGATCTCGGTATGCATCCTAGAGGGTTGGAGTCTTCGACAAAGTGCTTTGGATTGGTTGGTACTAAATCCTTATGTCTTCGGTACTACTCTAGATCTGCTGAAACTGATCTAGATAAGTTTTATCTTTTGATACAACGCTCTAGTGATCTCGGTATGCATCCTAGAGGGTTGGAGTTTTCGACAAAGTGTTTTGAATTGGTTGGTACTACATTTTAACGTCTTTGGTTTTGATCTCCAGATCTCAACCAAACTCCAGGAAATGTTCCCAGGTAATCTTCCAAAAATGATTCCAAAACTCACTTAAGAATTTCTTTCCGATGTTAATCCGGTCTTCCAAGACTTTCTCAAGAATGGGTTTAGGAGTTTCCCCTTTACTAGGAGTTCACCCAAAATTCTTCCAGGAATTCGTGCTGGTATTCCTCCTAGAAGTTTCGCAATAGTTTCTCGACTTATTTTTCTGAGAGTTCTTTCAAAAAATCTTGAAGGAGTTCCTCTGAGACATTTTAAGGCGATCTCTGAGGACTGTTTCAGTTATTCCTCCCAGAAATCTCGTAGGAATTCCTTCAAGCATCCCCTTCCTCGTATTTCTCTTCCAGGATATTCTCAAAAGATTTCACCCAGTTTTTTTTCAGAAATTGATCAAATCGATTTGATCAATTTTACCAAAGATAAATACCACGATCTCCTTGAAAAATTCCTCCAGCAATTACTTCAAGGAGTTTTTCAAGAATTTATCTAGAGAATTCTCTAAGATCTTCATGGATTTCTGCAAGAAATTTATCAGGATGTCGCCAAGCCCTTTTGATATTTCTAAAAAAAAAATCCAATAATTTTCCTAGAAAATTATGCACAGATTTTTCAGTATTTTTCCGAGGATTCCAACAACGAATTTAAATATTTCTTCAATGATTATCCAAGGATTGCTACACGTATTCTTAAAGTATTTCTTCCAAAAATTCCTTCTAATCTGTACAAGAATTTAGCAGAAACTCCCTCAATTATCCCTCTAGTAATGTTTCAATAAATGTCTCCAGGAATCCTTCTGAAGATTTTTTTGAGAATGCATGGAACATTTTCTTTGCGAAATTCCCTGCAATCCTAAGAAATTTTTTGGAGAAGCTTCTGGAGGATTCTTCAGAGATTTCTGGAGGAAATCCTGTAATAATCATTAAGAAAAAAAAGTCTGAAAGTTATGTAAGTACATTAACTTCCTTCAGATTTTTTTTCAAAAATTTCTGTTTGGATTCCTAAAGAAATTCCACCGAAGATTTCTTAACGATTATTTCGAGATTTCTTACAGAGATTCCAAGGATTTTTCTAAAAATTCCTTTAAGGATATCCTCAGGAATTATTCCAATGGTTATGCTAGGATTTATCCTGAAATACTTCCTAGAACATCTCCAAGATTTTTTCCAGGAATCCTTTAGGAACTCTTCCAATCAAACCCCGGAAATCCTCACAATGATGTCTTCAGGAGACTTTGAAAGGAATCATCCAGCAATTCTCCCAGGATTCCTCTGGAAAATCTTCAACGGTTTTTTCGTACATTATGCCAAGAAGCCTTCAAGCACTTCTCCAAGGGAAATCTTCCATGGATTTCTGCGGGAGTCCAAGTATTTCTCAAGAAACAACAACGTTTTTCTTCCTCGAAATATTGTTGCTTAGATTTCTCCAGAAACTCTTCAACAGTTTCTCCGGGAGTTCTTCTTCCTGGCTTGACGTTTCAAATGGAACTTGGCATGCCTCCTTTCAACATAGCATTCTTTGAGCATCCTTACTGTTAGTAGTTAAAGGACTCTCTTTGCCTGCTGTGGTAACGATCCTTGAGGGTCAAGTACAATAACACACGCGCTGCGAAGTGGAATGAACTGTACGTTCGTATGGCCGGAGATAGACTGATCGCATGCGCCACAAAGCACACCGACGAACATTCATCGGGTGCGCACGAGGCATACGAAGGGAAACGATTATTAATTGATACTCTACCACATCCCCTTTTCCCTATAAAAAAGATGTTTTCCGTCATTTGAGTTTTACTTTATAGTATTTAGTGATAGTCAAATAAGTATCACTCATTTTATTGATTCGCTTGGGAATCAGCTAAAATAAAATATTTAATACATACTCATCTGAACTATTTTGAATTCTTCACTATTTACATAATTTGAAAGACCTGTTAAAGTTTTAAACCTACTTTATTATATAGGTTATTACGCTCGCCATTGACTACTTGAATACCGATTACATCAACGCATTTTTTTTCATGGAGGAGCATAAACACACAGCTCTATCCCTTCTTTTTTTCATTTAATTATTAGAAATCAAGTTCACCGAATCTAAATTAACAGTTTATAATTTAACACTGATCAATTCACTCGCATCTTTCATGCAAAGCTGAACAGAATAAAACTATTATTAGTTTGCTACACTACTATGTTGATTTATATAACATAAATTCTTATTCAAAGCGAAAAAGTTTTAGAGCTCTGAAAAATTTTATTTTTATAGTACTGATGAAACTTATTACCGAGGGTTTGGGTACATTCATAGTTATGATACGGATCGCATACTTAGGTGACATCTGAAAGAAACACTTGGCATTTGAAATGTTGGCATTATATTTCCAGCTAGACAAATATTGGTGAATTTGAATTGAATTTAAATGATGCCACGTTTTCTCTTACCTATTTCTGATTAACTAGTGTTACAATAAGGCGTTTAAATACCAATTGTCTGAACATCATAGTCTCGTAAAATGTTATCTAAAAAAAAAGACTAGAGGTTTACTATACTAGATGAGAGGTTTGATAATGATATTCGACATCATAAATTATTTTTACGCCCTTCATCGATTAGTTATACTTTGCAATTGTTTACGCACACCATCCACTCTTGAGCAGATTCTTGCCCATTTTTCACAGTTCGCGAACAGTACGCGATTAATTACAGAACATTGTTGACATCATTGTTGATTGTTTATTAACTCTTATGTGGCCGACAGGGTACCCGGGTACCCAGCGCCCATTTGAAAAGCACGGTGTAGAAAAAAAACAAAAAGTTTGTCGGACACATAACGGTTAACAAGCATTTTAACCTTTTATAGGTAATTCATCGCGTATTTTGAGAATATTTACGATGAAGACTGCGTCTTTACTTCATCATTTATTCTATTTTTTTCTGTTTGTTTGACAACCCATAGTTGCAATTGCAACAAAGAAACACCCATTGTTGATGATGGATTTTTGTTTTGTTTGCACAATTTAAAATATTGTGCACTATTCATCCAAATGTTTAAACAAACTTCATCAATATGGGTCCATGCTGTTGAAGTTGCATCATGATGAGAACAATAAGCTTATTTTCAAAAGTGACAGTTTCATACCAACCATGTCATAACGAGGAAGAATATTAACTGCACTTTGCTACGCTCTAGGCTACACTAATATTATTCAGCTTACTCATTCCATCATTTCTTGATAAGTTGATTGTCAGCGTCAATGAATAACATGCTTAGCATCCCTTGCATGAATAACACCTTCTGATCCACGAACTGGACTATCACAGCCGTTCTGTACTACTTGACATCCTGGCACTGAAATTTATATTTGTCAGTACTATCGAGAATATTGATGTTCCACTCAGTGATGCTCTGCTACATACTAACCAATCACTGCACTCCGAGTAAAATTGCACGACACAGGAAGTTTTTTTTTTCCATGGAGTATAAGCTAGGTTTTTCTTTTTTAATTCCGAAGGGGACGCATTACTTAGCTAATAGAACAGGAGTATGATGCATGTTTTCTTAACGAGAGAGCCTGCTTAAATAGTCGTATCTCAATGGATGAAAAATCACATCTTTTACTAATATGTATTTTTGTTTATCAATTCCAGTTCTGGATACAATTGTGATCAATGTTCCACGCTCTTCACAAAATATACTACTTTCTCCTTCTCCCTTTGTACTATTTACTCAGATAAACTTTCATAGTAGGAAGTGTACAACAGCAATACGCTGGCAATGCTGTATTCCTATTAACCTTCTTCGTGCATTAGCTGGCGCTCACCACGAGGACATGGTGCACGCTGATCGTGTATGTCTGGGTCATACAGCCCATAAAAATACAGCCAAAACCGTCTTCAGTTCCCTTCATGAATGTTCAGTAATTATATCAATTCGTAATTAACGATGTCATTAGAAAAATAGGGTACTTTTTGGCAGAGCAGCCATATCTTAGTCATGAGTGATAACGCAGTGATTTATGTATGAAAATCAGTATATCGGTCAAAGATATGTTTTATCCGTACTTTGATACTTTCATTCTAAGATATTGGGTTTCACAATCTATGAACAAGTGCTTTTTTTTTTTACCCCTTGGAGTTTTTTTTTCACTAATTTGGCAACTTCACTGCTACCGAACATTTTTTTTATGCACAGCTTTAGCGCCGCAGTTAATAAATAAAGTAGAGTAGTGTTGTAGAAAGCAGTAACAAACAGAATTCATTCATGATATATGATTTAACAATGATCGCATTATTCCTATAACATGCTCCAACAATTTCACGGTATCCACATACATACGTTCTACTTCTATGTGAGGTATTAATCAACTCTTTTACTTCGCTGGATTATCATACTGAAATACGTAGCTTCTCATCGTCCATTTTTTTTTTACTGCAAGACCTATTTAATACTATAGAACAAACACAAAACTTTTCTCCTTGCCATAATCCAAGGTAATCCGTTTAGGAATCATTTACCGTTTAAAAAAATTAATCCTGTTCCAATCAACATAATCGCCCGTTTATCCAATATATCATTTTTTTCATCATTTAGAAGAAATCGATCAGGACATTGAAATTATCGTTAATTGAATTTGCTATATCTCAAAAACAATGTTTCAAGAGAACACATCCTTGCATCATTTAAGAGTGAACATTGTTGTGTCATTCGAGAGCAATAATTTACGGAATTTATGAGACACATTCTCACTAGTGTGTTACATTCTCTTAGCATTTAAGTACGATAACTCATGAGACCACCTTCTCGCATCATTTAAGAGCGAACGTCCTCGCATCATCCAAGAGCGACCATTCTTGAGTTACATTTTCGCAACATTTAAGAGCGATAACTCATGAGACTATATTCTCGCATCATCCAAGAGCGACAGTTAATGAGTTACATTCTCGCAGCATTTACGAGCGATATCTCATAAGACCACCTTCACGCATCATTTAAGAGCGGACATCCTCGCATCATCCAAGAGCGACGGTTTATGAGATACATTTTTTTTTTGCTACATTTATGAGCGATAACTCATGAGACTATATTCTCACATCATCCAAGAGCGACAGTCAATGAGTCACATTCTCGCAGCATTTAAGAGCGATAATTCATAAGACCAATCTTTCGCATCATTTAAGAGAAAATTCTCGCATCATCCAAGAGCGACAGTTTATGAGCTACATTCTCGCAACATTTAAGAGCGATAGCTCATGAGACTACATTCTCGCATCATCCAAGAGCGACAACTCATGAGTTACATTGTCGCAACATTCAAGAGCGATTGCATATGAGTCAACCTTTTCGGATCATTTAACAGCGAACATCCTCGCATCATCCAACAGCGACATTTAAGAGCAACAGTTTGTGGGAACATTCTCACAACATTTAAGAGCAAATGCATGAGGCTACATTTTCGCATCATCCAAGAGCGACAACTTGTAAGACATATTATCGTTATATTCTGATCGATTACCCATAAGACTATTTCCTCGCATCATTTAAGAGTGATCATTCTCGCAACATTTCACTTTTTTTTCATTCAGACTTTCGTATCGTTTCATCGATTACTCGTACGATTTTGTTTCATTGTCTAAAAGCAGAATCTATATTTTTAAAGGTCCTCTGTGATATACACATATGCTCCATTAAAAGTGCGGCTTTTGATTTATGTTAATTCCATATCACAGCATCTTTCGCACTTTCTTCTTCTTTCAGACTCTACATTACTACTGGGATCGGGTCTGCATCTATTCAAATTAACATTCATTAAACACTTCCTTAAATCTCCATGGCGACCATAGTGGTGTCTGTCTTTAGTAGTGTTGCTTTAGTACATACATGTGGCATAACACGAACACCGTCTGAATTGCTGGAGGGAAATGATAAACAAACATCAACTGTTCCCCGCAAAACCAAACGAGCACATTTTCAACCAGTATATTTGCGTTAGTATTCGTGTGACTGCGCAAAAAGAGCTCAATTCCATGGATAAATAGGTGTACCTAATACAATGATGCACTGTGTCTAGGAAGTCGAGAAGTCCCAACTAAAACGGGAACCGATCGTGCCGTTTCCGGATTGGCGACCCAAAGCCCTACTCACTAGGCTAATTGGAAAATCCATCATTCATACTTTTTATTTGTTAAAATCATGGGTGACCAAAAATTATATCATTATAGCTTTTCAGCATTTACTATTTATCTCCATTCTGTTACAAATCAACAAAAGACAAATTAGTTTCAGTGTATTATGGAGTACATTTTTTTTTCTTTGGTCTTTGGGTCAATAATCGTTCATATATGACAACTGATAGATTGTGATAGTCGTAAATTAATGTACAAGTCAATGGAACATGTGGTAACTGCTCTGGCTTCAACACAATGCTTTCAGAAAGACTTACCTTTATTTTACAGCACATGATACCTTCGCGATTTACTGGAATGTTTAAATCAAATGTTTAAATACACTGCAATCTCATTTCTTTTGCGGTAAAGCTAAGTTTCCTGTTGCCAAGTAGAGCGCTCAAGTAAAATTCCTCCTTTTTCCGTAAGTAATTTTGACATTTGTTTAACCGACAGCATTTTTACGAAACGATGCTGTAAGAAGGATGTGAAATAGGGCACTGCATATGGCGGTTGCTAGATAAATTGTTCGTTGTTCATGTGGCGTTTCGTGGCCTTGTTGTTTACGATTTGGACTTAGAGAAATTTCGTTCGTTTCCTCAGGAAGTGTGATTGAAATTAAAATTTAATTTTTGCGCGCGTATGGGGAAAATCCAGATTGTGAGATTTCAACGGAGTTCCAAGGGAAATGCTAATGAGAGACATTGCGCTGGGATTCTAAGGGAACTTTTAATGGTATTACAGCGAGAACTATGGATACTATTTATAAATTCTGCAATATTGGAGTTCGGACTACGGTGGAATTCTGCTGGGACGGTTACCTTGTGGAGTTTTAGATGAAATACGAGGTAGGACAAAGCTTCACGGGGAAGTTAATGAAGATCCACGAAAGATTCTTTGTGATGAAACTTTTGGCATTCCGTACGAAGGTTTTTGTTTGGGGTTTCGCAGAAAGTCCTCTTGAAATTCTTCCAGATGTTCCACCGAAAAATCCACCAGAAGTTCGCAGGGGATTCTCATAAAATGTCTCTGAGATTTTCATTAGAAGTTCTACAAAAAATCCCTCCGTGAGTTCCTTCTAATTCAGGATTTATTTATTTATTTTGTTTTTTTTTTTTTGGATCTTCTAGGAGTTCCTTCAGGGTTTTCTCCAAAGGTGTTTTCTAAGATTCTACCAGGAGTTTTTTCGAACTATTCTACAATGATTTCATCCGGGATTTCTTTAGTATCCATTTCTTTTATCCGGGGTTCACTCAGATATTTATTCGGAGATTCCCGCAGGAATCCCTCCCGGATCATTTCAAGAGTTCCTTCTAGGATTTCTACAGGAATTCATTCTTAGATTCGTCCTGGAGTTCTTTCAGTGATTCTTCCAGGAGCTCTTTCTAAGATACAACTTTTTGAGATTCCTCTAGGTTTTATCTGGACGTTTCTTATGTGAATCCTCAAAGAATTCCTTTTGTAATTTCTATAGCTTCTTCCGGGATTCCTTCAGGAACTCCTTCTAGGTTTCCTCTAGGAGTAAATTTATGGGTTCCTCTCATAGTTTCTTCTGATATTTCTCCAGGATTTTCTTCTAAGATTACACCAGGGGTGGTATCAGGGACCTCTCCAGAATTTTTACTCGGGATATCTTCCGGGAATTTTTCAAAAGTTCTTTCCGGAATTTCTTCAGAACTTCCAGACTCCTGGAAAATAAGCCAAGGTTTTTCCAGCAGTTCCATTTAAGATTTGTCCAATAATTCATCCAGGATATCCTTCCGGGATTCCTCCAAGAACTTCTACTAGGATTCATTGCAGATATTCTGGAATTCATTCTGGAAGTTTCTTAAATTTTGCTCATGGAAATACTCCAGAAGTTTTTTTTTATTCTTTATGGAAGTACTCCAGAGCAAGTCCTTGAGTTCCTTATATAATTCCTCCAACAGCTTCTTAAGGAATATCTCCAGCAGTTTTGTAGGGAATATCTACACGAGCGATTTTAGAGATTCTTTCAATAGTTTTTTCCTAGATAAAAATCTGAAGACATTCCAAAAGGTTCTGGAGAAATCCTAAAAAAAGTCGTGAAGGAATCCCTGAAAGAACTTCTAGAATAATTTCATAGGAATCTTCTGAAGAATTCCATGAAGGAATTTCTAGAGAATTCCATGAAGGATTGGTATCCCAGAAAGAACTCCTGGAGCAATCCTGAATTAATTTCTAGAGAGATATAGGAAGGAATTTCTGGAGGAATCCAAAGCAGAAATTCTGAGGGAATCTCAGAGCAATTCTCGTAGGAATCTCGGAACAAATTCTTGGAATTCAGAAAGATTTCCTAATAAAATGGTAAATGACTAATTTTTTACCAGGAATAGTGTATTACGTAAAGCTAATACCATACAAATTTAATCAAAATCGGTTGAATATTGGTGGAGATATCGTTGAAACAAGAATTTTGCCAATTGAGAAGTTTGAGCAAACGAATGTTTTAAAAAATATCACTTCTTCACTGTTATAACTCTAGATCCAAAAATACTGAACCGATTTCAATCTGTTCTGTATGTAAAGTATTCATGTAGAAATATTGTGTAAAAATTTCATTCAATTTGATCTAGCCGTAATAAAATTATAGCCGTATATGTGGCAGATATTAACAATATCTGCGCCAATACCAAACTGAATTTGTTGCGATTGTTATGGCATTAGCTACACATTATATATTATTCCTGTTCAAAAAAATATTTGATATTGTGAACGCAATGAAAAGCTATACATTATTTTCTGTGTCCAAATTTCATCGAATACAGTCTTTACTTCCCTGGTTCTAGTGCACCATAGAACAATCAACAAACGAAATGAAATGATTATGATGCAAGAGTTTTTAGAATCATTGTCTCCTCATCAGCTAAACTCAAATGCTTTTTCCTTTTTTCAACTGTCGAACTATTTATAAACAATTCAGTTTTGGGGTGTTTTTATGAATTTTTAAACTACGTAACGGCAAATTATTCAACCTCAAGAAATTCAATCTTGTATTCTGATGCAGCCATGCTGAGGGACGACGGAGTACACGAGCGACACGGCTAAATACTAATGCACACTGTGAACGCGCAGGCGCGAAAGAAGAAACACAAAGAAAGAGAAATGTCCCTTTTACTCACGGAATAATACATCGACATATTATTCCGTACGGAAAATCAACAACATGACTGACAGCATCGCACGACAGTGCCATCTGTTGGCAAATAGCTTTCTGGCTGCGAATTACTTATCAACTGCGAACGCTTAAGTAATTTTGATTGCAAAAGTTTTACGTGAGCATTACTTGTCCTATCCTTTTACACAGTACTTACCAGGTGGAAACTAGCCATAACAGTCATCACCTGCAGAAGCAGCAACAAGTGACCGAAGTCGACACGCCTGCGCACATCATTCACGCACCCAGCATCAAACATTTTCCTTTCCTCCCTCACACTTGAACACCGATTGTGGAAATCATTTCGCACTCCCTCAAAGCTACAACAATTAAATCGAACGATATGATTCCCCGCGCCTATTCACAAGCGTGACCTTGGATGCTGCTTTCACCTTCAGCAGCAACAGAAACATGACAAAAGAAGCGGAGGAAAAACTAATGCGCTGCGAAACTCATTTCTTTTACATTAACTTGGCACTGATTTGCATCGGCTGGCGGCCGTATTATATCTTTTCGACACCACAATTCTTCAAAAACTTATTCTTTCAAATAATATTTTCATCACTTTATCACTTCAGCGCATCACATCGTGAATTTTTCCACCCGTCCCCCACGCTCAGCATAGATTCACACATTTTTTTTTTCTGCCGATACTTATTCTTTTTTTTCCTTTCGTATTGATTTATCTACCACACTATACACAAGGACATATAATCTCAGGATTCTACATCCTCGTCGCCATCTTGTGGTAACGATCCTTGAGGGTCAAGTACAATAACACACGCGCTGCGAAGTGGAATGAACTGTACGTTCGTATGGCCGGAGATAGACTGATCGCATGCGCCACAAAGCACACCGACGAACATTCATCGGGTGCGCACGAGGCATACGAAGGGAAACGATTATTAATTGATACTCTACCACACCTGCCATTGCATGAAATTGTATATTGTAAGGCAAGCACAATGATACAGTATGCTCAGGAAGTCGAGAATCAGTTTCCGACCGGAACGGGAATCGAGCCCGCCTTCTCTGGATTGGCGATCCAAAACCTTAACACTAGGTTAATTGGGGATCCAGGAGTATCAATTCATCCAGGAAATCTTTCAAACAAAACATCAAGAGACATGGATTTCTTCAACCAGGAATTCTTATAGTACTTCTCCTGAAGGGCTTCCAAGGATTCTCTTAAGAATTTTTCCAAGAGTTCTAGCAAGGATTTTTTCCAAGGATTCCTCCAGGAATTGCTCCAACTGCTTCCGTTAATGCTTTCTCTAAATGACAAAAGTTCCTCCGAATATTTCTTCAAAAAATTATCCGTGAAAACTTCCACCACTTACTTCAAGGATTCCTCCAGAAACAAATCCACGAATACCTCCAAGGATTCATCTTAAAAATCCTCCAACAAATTCTTTCAAACGATTTGTGGAAGACCTCTTTCAAGAATCCCTACAGGAAGACTTCCAAAGATCTCCCCGAAGATAAGTTCATCCAAGGACACTTCTAGGGATTCTAACTAAGAACTTTTACAGTAACTTCTGTAGAAAACCCTGGAAGAATTTTTCGAGATATCTTTAGAAAAACCCCAGTATTATCCTTGAACGGACACTTTGTAAGTATTTCTGAAACAAAAATAATTGAAAAAAATCCTGAGAAAAACTTTGGAGCAATCCTTGCAAGAATTCCTGAATTGCATTTGAAAAGAGTTCCTCTAAAAATCATTGAAAGCGTTCCTAAAAATATCCTAAAAATTAATTCTGCTGAAATCTTAGGTAGAATTACTGGAAGTACACTTGCGAGAAGACTTGAAACAATTTTGGGACGAATCTTTGACAATTTTTCAAACATATTTTCTTGGATGATTTCCTCCCTAATAAAGGAGTATTATACACTGACGATTGGATGAATGATAGTAGCATTCAGTGTATGAGCCTGAAACGGTTGTTAAGCACGTTGTATCATTTTTTTAGGGCTATCCATTTTTTTCATATTTCACGTGTAGTATTTGTGAAGTGTGTCGGCGTATTTCCTGTCGAATAGGATAGGATGAATGTACGCCAAATCGTTTTCTGTTATTTACAACAATGGGATCTTTTATCCGGAAAGCTACACAGAGCAACATGTGGATGCAAAACAATACAATTATGATACACCGTATGGTTCTGTAGGATTCACTGTTGGCAAATTATACTGTTATAATTGCTGCAGATATTTTTCGAACACTCTTTTTAGATAAAGCTGAAAATATATACAAGTATGTCGAAACCAAAACCAATGCCTTGTTGATAGTTGGTTTCCAATTGATAACTTTTTTTCGCCTGCATCAGATGGGGGTTAAAAGATGACACTATCAGATTCTATGAAAATAATAAACCAATGGATTCCACATTTCTACCTTCCACCTACCATGTAGGAAGGGCTTCGATCGAAAGTTTCATAGTTATCGCTGAACCGAGGCTGGGTCGTAAAAACCCAAGTTTACCTAATCTACTCTAGCCAAACCTATTTATCGCGCAATCGCAGCATAAAATGTAATTCCTTTTAGGGTGTTACTTAGATAGGTACTCGCTCGTCGTGAACTGCGCGAACACGATAGTCACTCCAAAAGTCTTGTCGCTGGTAACGGCACTACAACGTCGCGTCGCACAGACCCATTACTGCGGGGCGACAGAGCCGAGAAGAAACAACAGGGAAGATCGACAAAACGTGACTTAATTTGCCTTTTTTTGGAAGCGAACAAAACAGAGGGAACCATTATTTTAGTGTCCGACCGCTTCGTCGTGGTCTTCGTCTTGGCATCAGACGTAGATAAGACCGAAAAGCGGTTTATGGGAGGTGGTTCTTTGTGGCTTACAAAAAAGTACCTGCGTTTGATAGAGAGACTACCACTACGAACCATTGCATAAAATCGTGAGAAATTGAAAGAGACTGGTTTTAATCGTTCCACAAGTTGAGAAATGGGCAGCGGATGGCGCGCACGCGCACGTGATTAGGGTGTTGATTTGGAACAGTGCTTTTTATAATGATCAAGTTCGGCTACAGAATTGGTACAAGTCATCTGTACTAGATGTACCTTACGGTATCCACATTGCACACTAGCATTCAGGATTAACTCAATTTGGTGTAGCTCATATTCAACCAAATTTAGTTACATTTAAGTTACAGTAACCAAAACAGCTTAAAATTTTTCTATGTAACAATTCATTTTCAACAAATGATGCTACTATTTCTAATGTGTTTGTCTTATTTTTTGGCTGATTTTAGTTAAGCCGATGTGAAACATCAATGAAGCTAATCCACAACTTAAATATAACTTATTTAAAACCTAAAATTCTCAATATAACTTATTTAAAATCTTACTTAACACTACATTGAGCGAAGTACTATAAATGACCATACATAGTAACATACTGTAAATGATTCTACATATGCTCCATTTGGCAGCTATCAAATTAGGTAGGGACAGTCAAACCTAAATTTTATTTAACCCACGAGCGATCGCGCTGTTGTATTTTGTACAACACGTTGAAAAAATCTCGCTTTTTGTACTCAGCATTAGCGTGGTGCTGACGCAGGTAGTCAACCGCGCGAGTTACGGAAGGTTAAGTTTTAAATAATAAGGTTGTGTAATAAAACCATTTAATTCTATCACGATAAAACGAGAAAACCTTATCAGCCTTTCAGCCTTAGAGCCTATAGTACTCAACAACCTTGACACACTTCCAGGTGGATATCATATTCAATTTCTCATTTCCTCTCTTCCTCAACTCCATCAAAATCCAACCCAAACCACACAACACACACAATCTGACCACACAAGCATTCAAAGGTCAACCATAATCCGAGAGCGTCCGTTTTTCAGTGTCATATTTCTTCATCCGTTCAATGCCACACCTTCATGATCGTGAAGAAGGTAAATTTAAACTATAATCCAAGGTCACACCCTTCCTTCCGTGACTAGGCAAGGTATTTGCTAAAGGATGACTACACTTCGTATCGCCGCACACAACATGGTAATCCAATTATCGCCTCCAAATGGACTGTTGCTTAGTGGTTCGTCGATCGAAAGTCCGCTTTATTACAGTTTAAATTACAAGCAAGCACTTTCATTTTCACCGATCGTCGTCACGATTAGCCAGCACAAAAAAACTAAAACGAATCACAACATCATTGTCGATCAATCACCTGCTGCGTTTGGTTTTGTTTTTCATCATTTGATGAATGGTGGTTTGATGATCGGAGTGATCGTTTCGTTCCATCCAAGCAAACAAAGTGCAAAAAATGGCGAATCCAAACATCTTTTCGGCGTAATAAACCAGGTGTAAGTGGCGTAACGATCATATAGATTTGGATGTTGGTTTGTTAACTATAAATGGTATGGTTTCACCATTCACATAAAGTTCGTATTTAACAGAATCCCGTTGAGGGTATTTCCGGACCCAAGTAATATGTTGATGACCAATTAGTCTTGTACAGGTTTTGAGAACCTTCATAAAACCTTATACTTTTTATTTTGGTTTTATGATATTTCTAAGAATCCCTTTTAGTCTGTTTGACTAAAATATGTTACTTGGGGTATTACATTTACAGTTCCTGCCGAATCTCGTAAAGAATCGTGCAGGATTTTTCAAAATCCCGTTTTTTTTTTGGACAAAGATTGTGGCTTTTTGAGTAGCGGGTTGCCAATCTGTGGTTGTGGATCTAAACCATTCAGAGAAAAATCAGTTTGAATATTTCTTGTGGCATAAGTCCGCGTTTACTCGGCTGATTGCCGAACGAAACATGTGTATACAATACCAGTACCAGCAGTAGTGACGAGTTGATAGGGACCGTCTCATCAGAATCTCACTCTAAAATCTTACCGTTTCACCAAAAATACCTTGCGTATCATTCAAAGTTTGACTTGAATTCATGATCATGAATTGCTTACCTGTAAATATAAAAAAGAAAATTGTTCAGTAATAATATTTATTGGTACATAATCTAATCTAAACAAATCGTATTTATGCAACCTTCCTATTTTACCTACGAGATTAAGAGGTAGGAGATTACATTTTTCAAATAGCCTACAAAAGAAACGTCTGGTTACGAGTCTAGTCGGATTGCATTTAGAACCTCAATAAAGGTTGTTTTAGAAATCCGGTCAAAATCCTTCTAGACGTTCTAAATATTCTCCCTAAATCCCTGTCGAGATTCTCCTAGAATCCTTTTCAGAATCTTAAAATCACAGTAAGGATTTCTTCAGAACCACAGTTGGAATACTGTTAGGATGCTTTCTCAATCGTAGGCGACATCATATAAAAAATAAGAATCCTAGTAACGATTCTTGCATCAGGATTCTTGTCGGGGCTTTTACAGAACTCTCGTCAGAACTGTTCTAGAGATATAATAAAAATCATCTTGAATCTTGGCCTAGGTCTTATTGAGATTTCGATTATGATGTTTACTGATTAATAGTCAGAATTATTCAATAATTCTAATTAGGATTCCAAGTACCTGCATCCCGTCCAAAATCCTACAGAACCTCGTTCAAAATTTTGCTATGACTCTTCCGTGAACTCGCATTAAGCAGTATCATACAGTAATTATACAGGTTATCGTCCTCTTACCATTTGTGTTATCATGATCTGGATTATAAATTTAAGATACAGCGAATCATATCGATGATAACAGCTATCATTGTTGAAGTTTTGATGATAGATCGAATTTATTATTATTAAGTATCGTCCGTCACCATTTCAAAACGACCATTTTCGCGAACAAATGTTTTGCGGAATGATTTACTCTATAATTGCTGTAAGAATCGATGCGGGAATTCCTCGAGAAGCTCCTGCTGGGATTGTACCCGGGATTTTTTTTTTTCAGAAATTCGTTCTGGGATTCCTTCCGATATTGATAATCTGATTTGATCAGGGATTTCTCTCTGGATTTTCTCCAGAAAATCCTGTTGGGATGCTGCTAGGATTCCTCCAAGGTTACCTTTTAAGATTACTCTGGGAGATTTCTCCAGGAACTCTTTCAAATATTCCTCCTGGATCTAGAGATTCCTCCGAAGATTTCTCCAGGAGTGCCAGTAAGGATTCATCCAGGTTGTTTTTATCCTGGTACTTTCTAAGGATTGCACCAGTGGATTCTAGAACGGTTTTCCAGGAACTGCTCTTGGAATTCCTTCGAAAACTCTTCCGAGAATTCTTTAGCGAATTTTTCCAGGGATTCCTCCGGGAATTGTTACAGTGATTAGTCCAGGAACTGATCTTGGGATTCCTCCAGGGATTTTTTTTCTAATGAATCCTCCAGGAGTTTATCCAACAACTGCTCTAGAGATTCCTGCGTAAATTCATTCACGAAATTTTTCAGGGATTTCTTGAGGATTCTCTTCAGCGATTCCGTCAGTAATGGATTTGGGAGTAGTTGAGCAGGTGGTCATATTTTGAGTGCTTTCCGCTATAACTGAACGTATCTCACCGCATTGAAAACACAATGCTTTCTTTAGCTTAGGATTTCTACAAGAATTTCACCACAGATTTCTGCAGGAGTCTATTCAGGAACTCCTGTGAAAACTACTCAGAGATATCATCCAGAGATTCCTCAGATTATTCTTACATTGATTCTTTCGCGAATTCTCCCAGGTATTGTTCCGGGAATTCCTCTAGGGATTAATCCAGGAACTGCTCTAGATATGACTCCAGCAATTTGTTTAAATATTCCTCCAAGGATTTTCAAAGGGTTCCTTCTGATGTTAATTCACAAATTGCTCTCGAGATTCCTTCGGAAATTCCACCAGGAATTGTTTCGGCAATTGCCTCATAAATTTCAGAGATTTCTCTGGGAATTCTTCAAGGATTTAATCCAGGATTTTGTCTAGGAATTTCTCCAGGGCTTTTTTAAGCCTTCCTCCAGTGGTTTATCCAGAAACTGCTGTAGAGATTCACCCAAAGATTCCTTCCATCAATTACAGGAATTCCTCTTGGAACAGATATGGGACCATTCCATGCATTCCCTTCTCCAGGAGTTCCTTTTGAGATTTCTTCAGGATTTGTTAAGGAGTTCTGAAATTCATTGGGGAAATTCTACCGGAAGTCCTAAAAAACTGCCGGTATTCTTCCTTCTTCCAGGATTCCTCCAGGAGGTTATTCTGGAATTTTTTTCAGGAACTATTTCCGGGATGGCGTCAAGTATTCCTTCCGGGATTCCTACGGGAAATACCTCTGCCATTCTTTCAGGATTTACTTCCTGGAGTCCTTATAATTCAAGAACTCCTTCCTCTGGGGTTTTTATCCGGGATTGCTTCTGGAGCTTCATTCAAGATTCCTTCAAGAACCTTTTTCTGGATTCCTACAGGAATTTCTTCTACGATTCATTCGAAAACTCGTACCAAGATTACTTCAAGAACCTCTTTCAGAATTCCTCCGGGATCTCCTTCCGGAATTCCTAAGGGAACTTATTCCAGAATTCCACCAAAAATTTGCTTCCCGGATGCGAATGGAGTTCATTCGAGAACTCTTTCTAAGGTTCCTCCGGGGACTCCTTCCGGGATTTCTCCAGAGACTGCTTCCGGAAATTTTCAGGAACTCCATTCAGGATTCCTCTAGGAACACTTTTCTGAATTCCTCCAGGAGTCCTTCTGGAATTCCTCCACTCTAGAGAATTCTGAGATAATTTAGGAAAACCTACCGGAAATCATCAAAAAACCTCTTTTTTGTATTCCTCCAAAAACTTCTTACAGGATTTCTCCAGCAGCTTCTTCTGGGATTTTTTCCTACTCCCGGGAATCATCCGAGAGTTTCTTTCGAGTTTCCTACGGAAAATACATCTGGAATTCTTTCAGCATCTGCTACCTGGATTCCTTAAAGTTCAAGAGCTTTTCCTGAATTTTTCTGGGATTCCAGGATTTCAACCAACTATTCCATAAAACATTTCTTCCAGGATTCATTCGGAAACTCCTTCCAAGGTTCCTTCAAAAGCCGGGATTCCATAAGAAATCTTTCGGAAACTCCTACCGGGATTCCTTCGGGAACTCATTCCGGGACTTCACCAAGAACTTCTTCCGAGAATTCCCCAGGAACTCATTCCGGGATTCCTCCGTGAACTCTTGTTGGGATTCCTCCAGGAACTCCTTCTGGGATTGTTCCAGAAACTGATTCCAGAAAAAATCCCAAAGGAATCTTGGAAGGAATCTCTGAAACAATTCCTGAAGAGTTCCCGAAACTGCTGGAGATATACTGAAAGGAATCCCTTGAAGTTGTTGAAGAAATCTCAAAAGAAACCCTGGAAGATTCCAAAAGAGAACTTTTTAAGGAACCCCAAGAAGAATCTCTGATGGAGTTCCCTGAAGAATTACAAAAGGAACTCATAGAAGAATCCTGGAATATTTTTTTGAAAAAAAAACTACGGCAGGAATGCCTGAAGGAATCCTAGGCAAAATAGCTGGGATAATCCCATCACGAAACGTCAAACACTTAGAAACACTAAGACAAATTCTCCTTACAGCAACCGCGGCGTACAGTGCCCTATAGGGCAGTGCACGGAATTATCTCCTTCTCTTTCACTCTTACAGAAATTTTGTAAACAACAAGGCCAAGAAACGTCAAAATCCCATACAAATTCAAAACAGTGCAGTGCCCTATAGATTTGCTGCAACTATGAATGACACAACCGATCAGCCTTCTTTTCTCTGTCACTTGGATAGAGCAATCGATGGATATACCTACGTTATTAATTCCAAATGACCCAAAACTCTAGTCACATACGAATCGTAGAACAACCAAGCACTAGTCCTCTCATGAGCAGCACATACCCAAATATGGCAACTGGATCTAGCTTTTTCTCACACACCCAATTTGGTGCTTGGGGCTCGTCTCGTCGTCGAAGGGGATCGCGGTACAAACGACTTTTGCTTTCCTCCTTGAAGCTGCCTATATCTCTTGTGGTAGCTGCAGCGCAACCAGCATTGATCCGTCCGTTTCGCGCTCATAATGATGGATTAAAAGGGAGAGCGTTATTGCTGCGACTGGAGGTAAGTCGGTCGCAGTTTCGGCGAATGTGCAGGAGTGGAACCGGTTCTTTGTATGGTACTGCTGATGCATTAGCAGTACTGCGAGCGAGCACTGCTGTCTGCGATAGATCAGGTAAGGGTTTCGGTCTTACCTACCACGCCAGAAGTAGGTAAAGACTTTGTCGTCGAGTACGGGTCGGTCGGCGGGAGTGGAGATCGATTGCATAATCTTGGCGATGGTCACGTAGATGATTTGAACGCATGTCCTAGCAAATGCGCTTGAAGGTTTGAAATTTGAACACTTTCGTTGGGTTTAGATGCTCCATAGAATCTCGACAATAAAAAAATATAAATGATAAGACAATACATTGCATTTTAATGTAACAAAACCATAAAATAACGATAAAACTTATGGTGTGTCACCATACGATGTATCGTAAATGAACATCTAGGACTATAGTTTATAGTTTGTATATGTAAAGTAACTAAAAAAAAGACACCATACATTGTATTGTTTTGAAATTTGAAACAATTACTTTACAATATAGCAAATCGTTGTAGTTTATGTAGTTTATTTACTCTATTTGAACAACTTATTCGGTTTATCGTCAAAACTTCGAAAAAGATTACTTTTATCATCAATATCATTCCGTGTATCGTTGTCGATATTTTTTGGATAATAACAAAACGATAACCTGTATATTTGTTGTATGATACCGATTTATTCGAGTGATTTCACACTCACAAAATCGAGGATTTCTGTACGTTACACCGGTGGCTTCACACTCGTTTAAGAAACAACATTAAACCAATCGCAACGACCCGATAAGAAGAAAACCGGATCTCGCTATTTACATTTCATTCCCAAACCTAATAAAACAACCAGTCAGTCGAATGTTTCCCCCTTTTCTTTGACGACACAATGAAACAAAGCAAGTAATTCTTCCACTTGTACCGATGTCATCCACTAACTAGCGGGACCGATCACCATGGTGATCTCGCCATAGCAGCTGTCAACTGTCAACCCGCAGCATAAGTAGTAGCAGCAATGCAGTCAGCCAGCGGTCCTATAGCGATGCTCCGAGATAAGCTTCATAGCCTGGCCGTGTTATTTTGTTGCGTCACTTGCTTGCCGGTCTTTTACCACTCTCTGACAATGAGTAATGATGATGTCACACTGCGAAACAACAACCATAAGTAAATAGCCTCTCTTGCGGGCTCTTCATTATCATCATTTGCCAGAAAATGTGTTGAGAAGGGAATATCTACCTACACTACAGTGTAGGCAATTCTTGTTTTACGCCCTGGGGGACTCCGTCCGATGATCACACAGAAGAAGTGTTTGTTAGACCCGAAAAATTTCCTACAATTACAATCGCCGCATCGAGCAGACCTGATGTGAATGATTAAACATGATGGCCCCCAAAGCTAAACTTCGCGAAGCGAACAGCAGCGCTTGATTCGGGCGTTGACTCAAGTTGGTAGAAGAAGACAAACATCCTCCGATCCGACAGACGACGACGACAGAAGAATGGTAGATTCTCTTTAAGTCGGGTTTCTACGACTGTGCTGTGGTGGAAGCTACCGCACCTAAATGACATCATTCTTAAATGTGGAGAATCGCCCTGCTGCAGATGGGAATCGAAGCGAAGCGCAGCTGTCATCATGTGGCGCTGCTGCTAAGACGTGGCCGATGTGCTGAATGGGGAAGGGGACGGTAAGACGGTGCCTACCACTGAGAGCTAGCAGTCGGCTCAGTAAAGGTAGTTCTTATTATGTGCTTTCAGATTGTTTAGAGATTTCCAGCGATACCTGAATGTCATAGTGACATTTCTTTCTCGTGACAGTTGTGGAGCTTCAGAGGATGAAACGAGTTGTAACATGAGTAATCATTCTAAGCAGTATTCTGTACATAGTGATGTTATGTTGTTTAGATCTGCTGATTAGGATTACCGTCCACCCCCGTTGGTTTGACCTCATCTAATCTGAACACTTTTTAATTTGACCCCCTCCAATCTGCACATCGTTCAATCTTAAAATGATTCAAACGTCATTCTACTCATGGAACGGGGTGAAACGGAACGCAGAGTCAAAACAAAACAGAAAAAAAAGGGTTACCACTAGTGTGTTTTTCGATGCCCACAGGGTTACTAGAAGTTCAAATTTAAAAATGAACCCCGTTGGTTTGCATGAGGTGTCGTTCAAACCAACGGGGGTAGACGGTATCAATGATGTTTCGACTCGTTTTACCCTCTGATACTCCACAACAGTCTCTGAAAGTAAACGTCAATATGACATTGATAAAAACACTGCTCCAAAGATTCGTATCAAACTCAGCTGCATTCTTCTGTATTACCGAACCAACTTCATAAATTCCGGACCTAACCTCCAAATCACGCAACATACTGCTCAAACCTTCGTGATCACGAGACGATGTGAATACTTGGTGATGATGATGATGATGATGATGTATGTTGTAAAGCAGTGAAAACTTCAATACCACCCCATTCCATTGGACTTGACTGGACTGGACTAAACCGATGGACGGACACGATGATGGACAAATGTGCAAGCACCCAACGAACCGTACTGTTTACGGCGTTTCGACTGGATGGGTGTGCGCTGTGCAATAACTGCACTGGCTGAAAACAAATCGCCCTTGCTCCATGGACGTTCGTATTGTTTGGCACGAGGATTGCATTTCTGGTGGCCGGTAACCTTAAGTGGCATCGCCTTGCTTCATTGTGTGGGGGTACTCTGGCATCGTGGGGCATAGCACAT